>NC_141547.1:47927272-48238181 GCF_021556685.1 Rattus norvegicus | reverse complement strand
TACTAGGAACTAACTGAATTCACAAAGAAACAGTGTTTCAGTTCGTTAAAACGTTGATCGATCTTTAATAACAAGCTTATTACATGCGAATCCTATTGGGAACCTATTCAATTCACCATGATACTTAGATTCCGTTCCTTAAAATATTGCTCGATATTGAAAAGCAAACTCATACAAGCATGTCCCATTGGGAACTCACTGAATTCGCCTAGAAATTTTGATTCCATTCGTGAAAATTTTTCTATATCCCGAACAGTCCCCTTATTACTACTGCGGCCTATTGGGAACTAACCGAATTCACCATGTTACTCAGATTCGGCTCACTAAACTTTTATAAATCTTTAAAAGTACACATATTACAAGAGCAGGCTACTAGGACCTAACTGAATTCACAAAGAAACAGTGTTTCAGTTCGTTAAAACGTTGCTCTATCTTGAATAGCAAGCTTATTACATGCGAATCCTATTGGGAACCGACTCAATTCACAATGATACTTAGAGTCCGTTCCTTAAAATGATGCTCGATATTGAAAAGCAAACTCATACAAGCATGCCCATTGGGAACTCACTGAATTCGCCTAGAAATTTTGATTCCATTCGTGAAAATTTTTCTATATCCCAAACAGTCCACTAATTACTACTGCGGCCTATTGGGAACTAACCGAATTCACCATGTTTCTCAGATTCGGCTCACCAAATTTTTATAAATCTTGAAAAGTACACATATTACAAGAGCAGGCTACTAGGAACTAACTGAATTCACAAAGAAACAGTGTTTCAGTTCGTTAAAACGTTGCTCCATCGTGAATAACAAGCTTATTACATGCGAATCCTATTGTTAACCTATTCAATTCACCATGATACTTAGATTCCGTTCCTTAAAATGTTGCTCGATATTGAAAAGCAAACTCATACAACCATGTCCCATTGGGAACTCACTGAATTAGCCTAGAAATTTTGATTCCATTCGTGAAAATTTTTCTATATCCCGAACAGTCCACTTATTAATACAGCGACCTATTGGGAAATAACCGAATTCACCATATTACTCAGATTCGGCTCACCAAACTTTTATAAATCTTTAAAAGTACACATATTACAAGAGCAGGCTACTAGGAACTAACTGAATTCACAAAGAAACAGTGTTTCAGTTCGTTAAAACGTTGCTCTATCTTGAATAACAAGCTTATTACATGCGAATCCTATTGGGAACCGACTCAATTCACCATGATACTTAGAGTCCGTTTCTTAAAATGTTGCTCCATAATGAAATGCAAACTCATACAAGCATGTCTCATTGGGAACTCACAGAATTCGCGTAGAAATTTTGATTCCATTCGTGAAAATTTTTCTATATCCCGAACAGGCCACTTATTACTACTGCGGCCTATTGGGAACTAACCGAGTTCACCATGTTACTCAGATTCGGCTCACCAAATTTTTGTAAATCTTTAAAAGTACACATATTACAAGAGCAGGCTACTAGGAACTAACTGAATTCACAAAGAAACATTGTTTCAGTTCGTTAAAACGTTGCTCTATCTTGAATAACAAGCTTATCACATGCGAATCCTATTGGGAACCGACTCAATTCACCATGATACTTGGATTCCGTTCCTTAAAATGTTGCTCGATAATGAAATGCAAACTCATACAAGCATGTCCCATTGGAACTCACTGAATTTGCCTCGAAATTTTGATTCAATTCGTGAAAATTATTCTATATCCCGAACAGTCCACTTATTACTACTGCAGCCTACTGGGAACTAACCGAATTCACCATTTTACTCAGATTCGGCTCACCAAATTTTTATAAATCTTTCAAAGTACACATATAAGAAGAGCAGGCTACTAGGAACTAACTGAATTCACAAAGAAACAGTGTTTCAGTTCGTTAAAACGTTGCTCTATCTTGAATAACAAGCTTATTACATGCGAATCCTATTGGGAACCGACTCAATTCACAATGATACTTAGAGTCCGTTCCTTAAAATGTTGCTCTATAATGAAATGCAAACTCATACAAGCATGTCCCATACGGAACTCACAGAATTTCGGTAGAAATTTTGATTCCATTCGTGAAAATTTTTCTATATCCCGAACAGTCCACTTATTACTACTGCGGCCTAATGGGAACTAACCGAATTCACCATGTTACTCAGATTCGGCTCGTCAAATTTTTATAAATCTTGAAAAGTACACATATTACAAGAGCAGGCTACTAGGAACTAACTGAATTCACAAAGAAACAGTGTTTCGGTTCGTTAAAACGTTGCTCTATCTTGAATAACAAGCTTATTACATGCGAATCCTATTGGGAACCGACTCAATTCACCATGATACTTAGAGTCCGTTCCTTAAAATGTTGCTCGATAATGAAATGCAAACTCATACAAGCATGTCCCATTGGGAACTCACTGAATTCGCCTAGAAATATTGATTCCATTCATGAAAATTTTTCTATATCCCGAACAGTCCACTTATTACTACTGCGGCCTACTGGGAACTAACCGAAATCACCATGTTAGTCAGATTCGGCTCAACAAATTTTTATAAATCTTGAAAAGTACACATATTACAAGAGCAGGCTACTAGGAACTAACTGAATTCACAAAGAAACAGTGTTTCAGTTCGTTAAAACGTTGCTCTATCTTGAATAGCAAGCTTATTACATGCGAATCCTATTGGAAACCGACTCAATTCACAATGATACTTAGAGTCCGTTCCTTAAAATGATGCTCGATATTGAAAAGAAAAATCATACAAGCATGTACCATTGGGAACTCACTGAATTTGCCTGGAAATTTTGATTCCATTCGTGAAAATTTTTCTATATCCCGAACAGTCCACTTATTACTACTGCCGCATATTGGGAACTAACCAAATTCACCATGTTACTCAGATTCGGCTCACCAAATTTTTATAAATCTTTAAAAGTACACATATTACAAAAGCAGGCTACTAGGAACTAACTGAATTCACAAAGAAACAGTGTTTCAGTTCGTTAAAACGTTGCTCTATCTTGAATAGCAAGCTTATTACATGCGAATCCCATTGGGAACCTATTCAATTCACCATGATACTTAGATTCCGTTCCTTAAAATATTGCTCGATATTGAAAAGCAAACTCATACAAGCATGTCCCATTGGGAACTCACTGAATTCGCCTAGAAATTTTGATTCCATTCGTGAAAATTTTTCTATATCCCGAACAGTCCCCTTATTACTACTGCGGCCTATTGGGAACTAACCGAATTCACCATGTTACTCAGATTCGGCTCACCAAACTTTTATAAATCTTTAAAAGTACACATATTACAAGAGCAGGCTACTAGGACCTAACTGAATTCACAAAGAAACAGTGTTTCAGTTCGTTAAAACGTTGCTCTATCTTGAATAGCAAGCTTATTACATGCGAATCCTATTGGGAACCGACTCAATTCACAATGATACTTAGAGTCCGTTCCTTAAAATGATGCTCGATATTGAAAAGCAAACTCATACAAGCATGCCCATTGGGAACTCACTGAATTCGCCTAGAAATTTTGATTCCATTCGTGAAAATTTTTCTATATCCCAAACAGTCCACTAATTACTACTGCGGCCTATTGGGAACTAACCGAATTCACCATGTTTCTCAGATTCGGCTCACCAAATTTTTATAAATCTTGAAAAGTACACATATTACAAGAGCAGGCTACTAGGAACTAACTGAATTCACAAAGAAACAGTGTTTCAGTTCGTTAAAACGTTGCTCCATCGTGAATAACAAGCTTATTACATGCGAATCCTATTGTTAACCTATTCAATTCACCATGATACTTAGATTCCGTTCCTTAAAATGTTGCTCGATATTGAAAAGCAAACTCATACAACCATGTCCCATTGGGAACTCACTGAATTAGCCTAGAAATTTTGATTCCATTCGTGAAAATTTTTCTATATCCCGAACAGTCCACTTATTAATACAGCGACCTATTGGGAAATAACCGAATTCACCATATTACTCAGATTCGGCTCACCAAACTTTTATAAATCTTTAAAAGTACACATATTACAAGAGCAGGCTACTAGGAACTAACTGAATTCACAAAGAAACAGTGTTTCAGTTCGTTAAACCGTTGCTCTATCTTGAATAACAAGCTTATTACATGCGAATCCTATTGGGAACCGACTCAATTCACCATGATACTTAGAGTCCGTTTCTTAAAATGTTGCTCCATAATGAAATGCAAACTCATACAAGCATGTCTCATTGGGAACTCACAGAATTCGCGTAGAAATTTTGATTCCATTCGTGAAAATTTTTCTATATCCCGAACAGGCCACTTATTACTACTGCGGCCTATTGGGAACTAACCGAGTTCACCATGTTACTCAGATTCGGCTCACCAAATTTTTGTAAATCTTTAAAAGTACACATATTACAAGAGCAGGCTACTAGGAACTAACTGAATTCACAAAGAAACATTGTTTCAGTTCGTTAAAACGTTGCTCTATCTTGAATAACAAGCTTATCACATGCGAATCCTATTGGGAACCGACTCAATTCACCATGATACTTGGATTCCGTTCCTTAAAATGTTGCTCGATAATGAAATGCAAACTCATACAAGCATGTCCCATTGGAACTCACTGAATTTGCCTCGAAATTTTGATTCAATTCGTGAAAATTATTCTATATCCCGAACAGTCCACTTATTACTACTGCAGCCTACTGGGAACTAACCGATTTCACCATTTTACTCAGATTCGGCTCACCAAATTTTTATAAATCTTTCAAAGTACACATATAAGAAGAGCAGGCTACTAGGAACTAACTGAATTCACAAAGAAACAGTGTTTCAGTTCGTTAAAACGTTGCTCTATCTTGAATAACAAGCTTATTACATGCGAATCCTATTGGGAACCGACTCAATTCACCATGATACTTAGAGTCCGTTCCTTAAAATGTTGCTCTATAATGAAATGCAAACTCATACAAGCATGTCCCATACGGAACTCACAGAATTTCGGTAGAAATTTTGATTCCATTCGTGAAAATTTTTCTATATCCCGAACAGTCCACTTATTACTACTGCGGCCTACTGGGAACTAACCGAATTCACCATGTTACTCAGATTCGGCTCAACAAATTTTTATAAATCTTTAAAAGTACACATATTACAAGAGCAGGCTACTAGGACCTAACTGAATTCACAAAGAAACAGTGTTTCAGTTCGTTAAAACGTTGCTCTATCTTGAATAGCAAGCTTATTACATGCGAATCCTATTGGGAACCGACTCAATTCACAATGATACTTAGAGTCCGTTCCTTAAAATGATGCTCGATATTGAAAAGCAAACTCATACAAGCATGCCCATTGGGAACTCACTGAATTCGCCTAGAAATTTTGATTCCATTCGTGAAAATTTTTCTATATCCCAAACAGTCCACTAATTACTACTGCGGCCTATTGGGAACTAACCGAATTCACCATGTTTCTCAGATTCGGCTCACCAAATTTTTATAAATCTTGAAAAGTACACATATTACAAGAGCAGGCTACTAGGAACTAACTGAATTCACAAAGAAACAGTGTTTCAGTTCGTTAAAACGTTGCTCCATCGTGAATAACAAGCTTATTACATGCGAATCCTATTGTTAACCTATTCAATTCACCATGATACTTAGATTCCGTTCCTTAAAATGTTGCTCGATATTGAAAAGCAAACTCATACAACCATGTCCCATTGGGAACTCACTGAATTAGCCTAGAAATTTTGATTCCATTCGTGAAAATTTTTCTATATCCCGAACAGTCCACTTATTAATACAGCGACCTATTGGGAAATAACCGAATTCACCATATTACTCAGATTCGGCTCACCAAACTTTTATAAATCTTTAAAAGTACACATATTACAAGAGCAGGCTACTAGGAACTAAATGAATTCACAAAGAAACAGTGTTTCAGTTCGTTAAAACGTTGCTCTATCTTGAATAACAAGCTTATTACATGCGAATCCTATTGGGAACCGACTCAATTCACCATGATACTTAGAGTCCGTTTCTTAAAATGTTGCTCCATAATGAAATGCAAACTCATACAAGCATGTCTCATTGGGAACTCACAGAATTCGCGTAGAAATTTTGATTCCATTCGTGAAAATTTTTCTATATCCCGAACAGGCCACTTATTACTACTGCGGCCTATTGGGAACTAACCGAGTTCACCATGTTACTCAGATTCGGCTCACCAAATTTTTGTAAATCTTTAAAAGTACACATATTACAAGAGCAGGCTACTAGGAACTAACTGAATTCACAAAGAAACATTGTTTCAGTTCGTTAAAACGTTGCTCTATCTTGAATAACAAGCTTATCACATGCGAATCCTATTGGGAACCGACTCAATTCACCATGATACTTGGATTCCGTTCCTTAAAATGTTGCTCGATAATGAAATGCAAACTCATACAAGCATGTCCCATTGGAACTCACTGAATTTGCCTCGAAATTTTGATTCAATTCGTGAAAATTATTCTATATCCCGAACAGTCCACTTATTACTACTGCAGCCTACTGGGAACTAACCGATTTCACCATTTTACTCAGATTCGGCTCACCAAATTTTTATAAATCTTTCAAAGTACACATATAAGAAGAGCAGGCTACTAGGAACTAACTGAATTCACAAAGAAACAGTGTTTCAGTTCGTTAAAACGTTGCTCTATCTTGAATAACAAGCTTATTACATGCGAATCCTATTGGGAACCGACTCAATTCACCATGATACTTAGAGTCCGTTCCTTAAAATGTTGCTCTATAATGAAATGCAAACTCATACAAGCATGTCCCATACGGAACTCACAGAATTTCGGTAGAAATTTTGATTCCATTCGTGAAAATTTTTCTATATCCCGAACAGTCCACTTATTACTACTGCGGCCTACTGGGAACTAACCGAATTCACCATGTTACTCAGATTCGGCTCGTCAAATTTTTATAAATCTTGAAAAGTACACATATTACAAGAGCAGGCTACTAGGAACTAACTGAATTCACAAAGAAACAGTGTTTCGGTTCGTTAAAACGTTGCTCTATCTTGAATAACAAGCTTATTACATGCGAATCCTATTGGGAACCGACTCAATTCACCATGATACTTAGAGTCCGTTCCTTAAAATGTTGCTCGATAATGAAATGCAAACTCATACAAGCATGTCCCATTGGGAACTCACTGAATTCGCCTAGAAATATTGATTCCATTCATGAAAATTTTTCTATATCCCGAACAGTCCACTTATTACTACTGCGGCCTACTGGGAACTAACCGAAATCACCATGTTAGTCAGATTCGGCTCAACAAATTTTTATAAATCTTGAAAAGTACACATATTACAAGAGCAGGCTACTAGGAACTAACTGAATTCACAAAGAAACAGTGTTTCAGTTCGTTAAAACGTTGCTCTATCTTGAATAGCAAGCTTATTACATGCGAATCCTATTGGAAACCGACTCAATTCACAATGATACTTAGAGTCCGTTCCTTAAAATGATGCTCGATATTGAAAAGAAAAATCATACAAGCATGTACCATTGGGAACTCACTGAATTTGCCTGGAAATTTTGATTCCATTCGTGAAAATTTTTCTATATCCCGAACAGTCCACTTATTACTACTGCCGCATATTGGGAACTAACCAAATTCACCATGTTACTCAGATTCGGCTCACCAAATTTTTATAAATCTTTAAAAGTACACATATTACAAAAGCAGGCTACTAGGAACTAACTGAATTCACAAAGAAACAGTGTTTCAGTTCGTTAAAACGTTGCTCTATCTTGAATAGCAAGCTTATTACATGCGAATCCCATTGGGAACCTATTCAATTCACCATGATACTTAGATTCCGTTCCTTAAAATATTGCTCGATATTGAAAAGCAAACTCATACAAGCATGTCCCATTGGGAACTCACTGAATTCGCCTAGAAATTTTGATTCCATTCGTGAAAATTTTTCTATATCCCGAACAGTCCCCTTATTACTACTGCGGCCTATTGGGAACTAACCGAATTCACCATGTTACTCAGATTCGGCTCACCAAACTTTTATAAATCTTTAAAAGTACACATATTACAAGAGCAGGCTACTAGGACCTAACTGAATTCACAAAGAAACAGTGTTTCAGTTCGTTAAAACGTTGCTCTATCTTGAATAGCAAGCTTATTACATGCGAATCCTATTGGGAACCGACTCAATTCACAATGATACTTAGAGTCCGTTCCTTAAAATGATGCTCGATATTGAAAAGCAAACTCATACAAGCATGCCCATTGGGAACTCACTGAATTCGCCTAGAAATTTTGATTCCATTCGTGAAAATTTTTCTATATCCCAAACAGTCCACTAATTACTACTGCGGCCTATTGGGAACTAACCGAATTCACCATGTTTCTCAGATTCGGCTCACCAAATTTTTATAAATCTTGAAAAGTACACATATTACAAGAGCAGGCTACTAGGAACTAACTGAATTCACAAAGAAACAGTGTTTCAGTTCGTTAAAACGTTGCTCCATCGTGAATAACAAGCTTATTACATGCGAATCCTATTGTTAACCTATTCAATTCACCATGATACTTAGATTCCGTTCCTTAAAATGTTGCTCGATATTGAAAAGCAAACTCATACAACCATGTCCCATTGGGAACTCACTGAATTAGCCTAGAAATTTTGATTCCATTCGTGAAAATTTTTCTATATCCCGAACAGTCCACTTATTAATACAGCGACCTATTGGGAAATAACCGAATTCACCATATTACTCAGATTCGGCTCACCAAACTTTTATAAATCTTTAAAAGTACACATATTACAAGAGCAGGCTACTAGGAACTAACTGAATTCACAAAGAAACAGTGTTTCAGTTCGTTAAAACGTTGCTCTATCTTGAATAACAAGCTTATTACATGCGAATCCTATTGGGAACCGACTCAATTCACCATGATACTTAGAGTCCGTTTCTTAAAATGTTGCTCCATAATGAAATGCAAACTCATACAAGCATGTCTCATTGGGAACTCACAGAATTCGCGTAGAAATTTTGATTCCATTCGTGAAAATTTTTCTATATCCCGAACAGGCCACTTATTACTACTGCGGCCTATTGGGAACTAACCGAGTTCACCATGTTACTCAGATTCGGCTCACCAAATTTTTGTAAATCTTTAAAAGTACACATATTACAAGAGCAGGCTACTAGGAACTAACTGAATTCACAAAGAAACATTGTTTCAGTTCGTTAAAACGTTGCTCTATCTTGAATAACAAGCTTATCACATGCGAATCCTATTGGGAACCGACTCAATTCACCATGATACTTGGATTCCGTTCCTTAAAATGTTGCTCGATAATGAAATGCAAACTCATACAAGCATGTCCCATTGGAACTCACTGAATTTGCCTCGAAATTTTGATTCAATTCGTGAAAATTATTCTATATCCCGAACAGTCCACTTATTACTACTGCAGCCTACTGGGAACTAACCGATTTCACCATTTTACTCAGATTCGGCTCACCAAATTTTTATAAATCTTTCAAAGTACACATATAAGAAGAGCAGGCTACTAGGAACTAACTGAATTCACAAAGAAACAGTGTTTCAGTTCGTTAAAACGTTGCTCTATCTTGAATAACAAGCTTATTACATGCGAATCCTATTGGGAACCGACTCAATTCACCATGATACTTAGAGTCCGTTCCTTAAAATGTTGCTCTATAATGAAATGCAAACTCATACAAGCATGTCCCATACGGAACTCACAGAATTTCGGTAGAAATTTTGATTCCATTCGTGAAAATTTTTCTATATCCCGAACAGTCCACTTATTACTACTGCGGCCTACTGGGAACTAACCGAATTCACCATGTTACTCAGATTCGGCTCAACAAATTTTTATAAATCTTTAAAAGTACACATATTACAAGAGCAGGCTACTAGGACCTAACTGAATTCACAAAGAAACAGTGTTTCAGTTCGTTAAAACGTTGCTCTATCTTGAATAGCAAGCTTATTACATGCGAATCCTATTGGGAACCGACTCAATTCACAATGATACTTAGAGTCCGTTCCTTAAAATGATGCTCGATATTGAAAAGCAAACTCATACAAGCATGCCCATTGGGAACTCACTGAATTCGCCTAGAAATTTTGATTCCATTCGTGAAAATTTTTCTATATCCCAAACAGTCCACTAATTACTACTGCGGCCTATTGGGAACTAACCGAATTCACCATGTTTCTCAGATTCGGCTCACCAAATTTTTATAAATCTTGAAAAGTACACATATTACAAGAGCAGGCTACTAGGAACTAACTGAATTCACAAAGAAACAGTGTTTCAGTTCGTTAAAACGTTGCTCCATCGTGAATAACAAGCTTATTACATGCGAATCCTATTGTTAACCTATTCAATTCACCATGATACTTAGATTCCGTTCCTTAAAATGTTGCTCGATATTGAAAAGCAAACTCATACAACCATGTCCCATTGGGAACTCACTGAATTAGCCTAGAAATTTTGATTCCATTCGTGAAAATTTTTCTATATCCCGAACAGTCCACTTATTAATACAGCGACCTATTGGGAAATAACCGAATTCACCATATTACTCAGATTCGGCTCACCAAACTTTTATAAATTTTAAAAGTACACATATTACAAGAGCAGGCTACTAGGAACTAACTGAATTCACAAAGAAACAGTGTTTCAGTTCGTTAAAACGTTGCTCTATCTTGAATAACAAGCTTATTACATGCGAATCCTATTGGGAATCGACTCAATTCACCATGATACTTAGAGTCCGTTTCTTAAAATGTTGCTCCATAATGAAATGCAAACTCATACAAGCATGTCTCATTGGGAACTCACAGAATTCGCGTAGAAATTTTGATTCCATTCGTGAAAATTTTTCTATATCCCGAACAGGCCACTTATTACTACTGCGGCCTATTGGGAACTAACCGAGTTCACCATGTTACTCAGATTCGGCTCACCAAATTATTGTAAATCTTTAAAAGTACACATATTACAAGAGCAGGCTACTAGGAACTAACTGAATTCACAAAGAAACATTGTTTCAGTTCGTTAAAACGTTGCTCTATCTTGAATAACAAGCTTATCACATGCGAATCCTATTGGGAACCGACTCAATTCACCATGATACTTGGATTCCGTTCCTTAAAATGTTGCTCGATAATGAAATGCAAACTCATACAAGCATGTCCCATTGGAACTCACTGAATTTGCCTCGAAATTTTGATTCAATTCGTGAAAATTATTCTATATCCCGAACAGTCCACTTATTACTACTGCAGCCTACTGGGAACTAACCGATTTCACCATTTTACTCAGATTCGGCTCACCAAATTTTTATAAATCTTTCAAAGTACACATATAAGAAGAGCAGGCTACTAGGAACTAACTGAATTCACAAAGAAACAGTGTTTCAGTTCGTTAAAACGTTGCTCTATCTTGAATAACAAGCTTATTACATGCGAATCCTATTGGGAACCGACTCAATTCACCATGATACTTAGAGTCCGTTCCTTAAAATGTTGCTCTATAATGAAATGCAAACTCATACAAGCATGTCCCATACGGAACTCACAGAATTTCGGTAGAAATTTTGATTCCATTCGTGAAAATTTTTCTATATCCCGAACAGTCCACTTATTACTACTGCGGCCTACTGGGAACTAACCGAATTCACCATGTTACTCAGATTCGGCTCGTCAAATTTTTATAAATCTTGAAAAGTACACATATTACAAGAGCAGGCTACTAGGAACTAACTGAATTCACAAAGAAACAGTGTTTCGGTTCGTTAAAACGTTGCTCTATCTTGAATAACAAGCTTATTACATGCGAATCCTATTGGGAACCGACTCAATTCACCATGATACTTAGAGTCCGTTCCTTAAAATGTTGCTCGATAATGAAATGCAAACTCATACAAGCATGTCCCATTGGGAACTCACTGAATTCGCCTAGAAATATTGATTCCATTCATGAAAATTTTTCTATATCCCGAACAGTCCACTTATTACTACTGCGGCCTACTGGGAACTAACCGAAATCACCATGTTAGTCAGATTCGGCTCAACAAATTTTTATAAATCTTGAAAAGTACACATATTACAAGAGCAGGCTACTAGGAACTAACTGAATTCACAAAGAAACAGTGTTTCAGTTCGTTAAAACGTTGCTCTATCTTGAATAGCAAGCTTATTACATGCGAATCCTATTGGAAACCGACTCAATTCACAATGATACTTAGAGTCCGTTCCTTAAAATGATGCTCGATATTGAAAAGAAAAATCATACAAGCATGTACCATTGGGAACTCACTGAATTTGCCTGGAAATTTTGATTCCATTCGTGAAAATTTTTCTATATCCCGAACAGTCCACTTATTACTACTGCCGCATATTGGGAACTAACCAAATTCACCATGTTACTCAGATTCGGCTCACCAAATTTTTATAAATCTTTAAAAGTACACATATTACAAAAGCAGGCTACTAGGAACTAACTGAATTCACAAAGAAACAGTGTTTCAGTTCGTTAAAACGTTGCTCTATCTTGAATAGCAAGCTTATTACATGCGAATCCCATTGGGAACCTATTCAATTCACCATGATACTTAGATTCCGTTCCTTAAAATATTGCTCGATATTGAAAAGCAAACTCATACAAGCATGTCCCATTGGGAACTCACTGAATTCGCCTAGAAATTTTGATTCCATTCGTGAAAATTTTTCTATATCCCGAACAGTCCCCTTATTACTACTGCGGCCTATTGGGAACTAACCGAATTCACCATGTTACTCAGATTCGGCTCACCAAACTTTTATAAATCTTTAAAAGTACACATATTACAAGAGCAGGCTACTAGGACCTAACTGAATTCACAAAGAAACAGTGTTTCAGTTCGTTAAAACGTTGCTCTATCTTGAATAGCAAGCTTATTACATGCGAATCCTATTGGGAACCGACTCAATTCACAATGATACTTAGAGTCCGTTCCTTAAAATGATGCTCGATATTGAAAAGCAAACTCATACAAGCATGCCCATTGGGAACTCACTGAATTCGCCTAGAAATTTTGATTCCATTCGTGAAAATTTTTCTATATCCCAAACAGTCCACTAATTACTACTGCGGCCTATTGGGAACTAACCGAATTCACCATGTTTCTCAGATTCGGCTCACCAAATTTTTATAAATCTTGAAAAGTACACATATTACAAGAGCAGGCTACTAGGAACTAACTGAATTCACAAAGAAACAGTGTTTCAGTTCGTTAAAACGTTGCTCCATCGTGAATAACAAGCTTATTACATGCGAATCCTATTGTTAACCTATTCAATTCACCATGATACTTAGATTCCGTTCCTTAAAATGTTGCTCGATATTGAAAAGCAAACTCATACAACCATGTCCCATTGGGAACTCACTGAATTAGCCTAGAAATTTTGATTCCATTCGTGAAAATTTTTCTATATCCCGAACAGTCCACTTATTAATACAGCGACCTATTGGGAAATAACCGAATTCACCATATTACTCAGATTCGGCTCACCAAACTTTTATAAATCTTTAAAAGTACACATATTACAAGAGCAGGCTACTAGGAACTAACTGAATTCACAAAGAAACAGTGTTTCAGTTCGTTAAAACGTTGCTCTATCTTGAATAACAAGCTTATTACATGCGAATCCTATTGGGAACCGACTCAATTCACCATGATACTTAGAGTCCGTTTCTTAAAATGTTGCTCCATAATGAAATGCAAACTCATACAAGCATGTCTCATTGGGAACTCACAGAATTCGCGTAGAAATTTTGATTCCATTCGTGAAAATTTTTCTATATCCCGAACAGGCCACTTATTACTACTGCGGCCTATTGGGAACTAACCGAGTTCACCATGTTACTCAGATTCGGCTCACCAAATTTTTGTAAATCTTTAAAAGTACACATATTACAAGAGCAGGCTACTAGGAACTAACTGAATTCACAAAGAAACATTGTTTCAGTTCGTTAAAACGTTGCTCTATCTTGAATAACAAGCTTATCACATGCGAATCCTATTGGGAACCGACTCAATTCACCATGATACTTGGATTCCGTTCCTTAAAATGTTGCTCGATAATGAAATGCAAACTCATACAAGCATGTCCCATTGGAACTCACTGAATTTGCCTCGAAATTTTGATTCAATTCGTGAAAATTATTCTATATCCCGAACAGTCCACTTATTACTACTGCAGCCTACTGGGAACTAACCGATTTCACCATTTTACTCAGATTCGGCTCACCAAATTTTTATAAATCTTTCAAAGTACACATATAAGAAGAGCAGGCTACTAGGAACTAACTGAATTCACAAAGAAACAGTGTTTCAGTTCGTTAAAACGTTGCTCTATCTTGAATAACAAGCTTATTACATGTGAATCCTATTGGGAACCGACTCAATTCACCATGATACTTAGAGTCCGTTCCTTAAAATGTTGCTCTATAATGAAATGCAAACTCATACAAGCATGTCCCATACGGAACTCACAGAATTTCGGTAGAAATTTTGATTCCATTCGTGAAAATTTTTCTATATCCCGAACAGTCCACTTATTACTACTGCGGCCTACTGGGAACTAACCGAATTCACCATGTTACTCAGATTCGGCTCGTCAAATTTTTATAAATCTTGAAAAGTACACATATTACAAGAGCAGGCTACTAGGAACTAACTGAATTCACAAAGAAACAGTGTTTCGGTTCGTTAAAACGTTGCTCTATCTTGAATAACAAGCTTATTACATGCGAATCCTATTGGGAACCGACTCAATTCACCATGATACTTAGAGTCCGTTCCTTAAAATGATGCTCGATATTGAAAAGCAAACTCATACAAGCATGCCCATTGGGAACTCACTGAATTCGCCTAGAAATTTTGATTCCATTCGTGAAAATTTTTCTATATCCCAAACAGTCCACTAATTACTACTGCGGCCTATTGGGAACTAACCGAATTCACCATGTTTCTCAGATTCGGCTCACCAAATTTTTATAAATCTTGAAAAGTACACATATTACAAGAGCAGGCTACTAGGAACTAACTGAATTCACAAAGAAACAGTGTTTCAGTTCGTTAAAACGTTGCTCCATCGTGAATAACAAGCTTATTACATGCGAATCCTATTGTTAACCTATTCAATTCACCATGATACTTAGATTCCGTTCCTTAAAATGTTGCTCGATATTGAAAAGCAAACTCATACAACCATGTCCCATTGGGAACTCACTGAATTAGCCTAGAAATTTTGATTCCATTCGTGAAAATTTTTCTATATCCCGAACAGTCCACTTATTAATACAGCGACCTATTGGGAAATAACCGAATTCACCATATTACTCAGATTCGGCTCACCAAACTTTTATAAATCTTTAAAAGTACACATATTACAAGAGCAGGCTACTAGGAACTAACTGAATTCACAAAGAAACAGTGTTTCAGTTCGTTAAAACGTTGCTCTATCTTGAATAACAAGCTTATTACATGCGAATCCTATTGGGAACCGACTCAATTCACCATGATACTTAGAGTCCGTTTCTTAAAATGTTGCTCCATAATGAAATGCAAACTCATACAAGCATGTCTCATTGGGAACTCACAGAATTCGCGTAGAAATTTTGATTCCATTCGTGAAAATTTTTCTATATCCCGAACAGGCCACTTATTACTACTGCGGCCTATTGGGAACTAACCGAGTTCACCATGTTACTCAGATTCGGCTCACCAAATTTTTGTAAATCTTTAACAGTACACATATTACAAGAGCAGGCTACTAGGAACTAACTGAATTCACAAAGAAACATTGTTTCAGTTCGTTAAAACGTTGCTCTATCTTGAATAACAAGCTTATCACATGTGAATCCTATTGGGAACCGACTCAATTCACCATGATACTTGGATTCCGTTCCTTAAAATGTTGCTCGATAATGAAATGCAAACTCATACAAGCATGTCCCATTGGAACTCACTGAATTTGCCTCGAAATTTTGATTCAATTCGTGAAAATTATTCTATATCCCGAACAGTCCACTTATTACTACTGCAGCCTACTGGGAACTAACCGATTTCACCATTTTACTCAGATTCGGCTCACCAAATTTTTATAAATCTTTCAAAGTACACATATAAGAAGAGCAGGCTACTAGGAACTAACTGAATTCACAAAGAAACAGTGTTTCAGTTCGTTAAAACGTTGCTCTATCTTGAATAACAAGCTTATTACATGCGAATCCTATTGGGAACCGACTCAATTCACCATGATACTTAGAGTCCGTTCCTTAAAATGTTGCTCTATAATGAAATGCAAACTCATACAAGCATGTCCCATACGGAACTCACAGAATTTCGGTAGAAATTTTGATTCCATTCGTGAAAATTTTTCTATATCCCGAACAGTCCACTTATTACTACTGCGGCCTACTGGGAACTAACCGAATTCACCATGTTACTCAGATTCGGCTCGTCAAATTTTTATAAATCTTGAAAAGTACACATATTACAAGAGCAGGCTACTAGGAACTAACTGAATTCACAAAGAAACAGTGTTTCGGTTCGTTAAAACGTTGCTCTATCTTGAATAACAAGCTTATTACATGCGAATCCTATTGGGAACCGACTCAATTCACCATGATACTTAGAGTCCGTTCCTTAAAATGTTGCTCGATAATGAAATGCAAACTCATACAAGCATGTCCCATTGGGAACTCACTGAATTCGCCTAGAAATATTGATTCCATTCATGAAAATTTTTCTATATCCCGAACAGTCCACTTATTACTACTGCGGCCTACTGGGAACTAACCGAAATCACCATGTTAGTCAGATTCGGCTCAACAAATTTTTATAAATCTTGAAAAGTACACATATTACAAGAGCAGGCTACTAGGAACTAACTGAATTCACAAAGAAACAGTGTTTCAGTTCGTTAAAACGTTGCTCTATCTTGAATAGCAAGCTTATTACATGCGAATCCTATTGGAAACCGACTCAATTCACAATGATACTTAGAGTCCGTTCCTTAAAATGATGCTCGATATTGAAAAGAAAAATCATACAAGCATGTACCATTGGGAACTCACTGAATTTGCCTGGAAATTTTGATTCCATTCGTGAAAATTTTTCTATATCCCGAACAGTCCACTTATTACTACTGCCGCATATTGGGAACTAACCAAATTCACCATGTTACTCAGATTCGGCTCACCAAATTTTTATAAATCTTTAAAAGTACACATATTACAAAAGCAGGCTACTAGGAACTAACTGAATTCACAAAGAAACAGTGTTTCAGTTCGTTAAAACGTTGCTCTATCTTGAATAGCAAGCTTATTACATGCGAATCCCATTGGGAACCGACTCAATTCACCATGATACTTAGAGTCCGTTGCTTAAAATGATGCTCGATAATGAAATGCATACTCATACAGGCATGTCCCATTGGGAACTCACAGAATTTGCCTAGAAATTTTGATTCCATTCGTGAAAATTTTTCTATATCCCGAACAGTCCACTTATTACTACTGCGGCCTACTGGGAACTAACCAAAATCACCATGTTAGTCAGATTCGGCTCAACAAATTTTTATAAATCTTGAAAAGTACACATATTACAAGAGCAGGCTACTAGGAACTAACTGAATTCACAAAGAAACAGTGTTTCAGTTCGTTAAAACGTTGCTCTATCTTGAATAACAAGCTTATCACATGCGAATCCTATTGGGAACCGACTCAATTCACCATGATACTTAGAGTCCGTTCCTTAAAATGTTGCTCGATAATGAAATGCAAACTCATACAAGCATGTCCCATTGGGAACTCACTGAATTCGCCTAGAAATATTGATTCCATTCATGAAAATTTTTCTATATCCCGAACAGTCCACTTATTACTACTGCGGCCTATCGGGAACTAACCGAATTCACCATGTTACTCATATTCGGCTCACCAAACTTTTATAAATCTTTAAAAGTACACATATTACAAGAACAGGCTACTAGGAACTAACTGAATTCACAAAGAAACAGTGTTTTAGTTCGTTAAAACGTTGCTCTATCTTGAATAACAAGCTTATTACATGCGAATCCTATTGGGAACCTACTTATTTCGCCATAATACTTGGATTCCGTTCCTTAAAATGTTGTTCGATATTGAAAAGCAAACTGATACAAGCATGTCCCATTGGGAACTCACTGAATTCGCCTAGAAATTTTGATTCCATTCGTGATAATTTTTCTATATCCCGAACAGTCCACTTATTACTACTGCGGCCTATTGGGAACTAACCGAATTCACCATGTTACTCTGATTCGGCTCACCAAATTTTTATAAATCTTTAAAAGTACACATATTACAAGAGCAGGCTACTAGGAACTAACTGAATTCACAAAGAAACAGTGTTTCAGTTCGTTAAAACGTTGCTCTATCTTGAATAGCAAGCTTATTACATGCGAATCCCATTGGGAACCGACTCAATTCACCATGATACTTAGAGTCCGTTGCTTAAAATGATGCTCGATAATGAAATGCAAACTCATACAGGCATGTCCCATTGGTAACTCACAGAATTTGCCTAGAAATTTTGATTCCATTCGTGAAAATTTTTCTATATCCCGAACAGTCCACTTATTACTACTGCGGCCTACTGGGAACTAACCGAAATCACCATGTTAGTCAGATTCGGCTCACCAAATTTTTATAAATCTTGAAAAGTACACATATTACAAGAGCAGGGTACTAGGAACTAACTGAATTCACAAAGAAACAGTGTTTCAGTTCGTTAAAACGTTGCTCTATCTTGAATAACAAGCTTATTACATGCGAATCCTATTGGGAACCGACTCAATTCACCATGATACTTAGAGTCCGTTCCTTAAAATGTTGCTCTATAATGAAATGCAAACTCATACAAGCATGTCCCATTGGGAACTCACTGAATTCGCCTAGAAATATGATTCCATTCGTGAAAATTTTTCTATATCCTGAACAGTCCACTTATTACTACTGCGGCCTATTGGGAACTAACCGAGTTCACCATGTTACTCAGATTCGGCTCACCAAATTTTTATAAATCTTTAAAAGTACACATATTACAAGAGCAGGCTACTAAGAACTAACTGAATTCACAAAGAAACAGTGTTTCAGTTCGTTAAAACGTTGCTCTATCTTGAATAACAAGCTTATCACATGCGAATCCTATTGGGAACCGACTCAATTCACCATGATACTTAGAGTCCGTTCCTTAAAATGTTGCTCGATAATGAAATGCAAACTCATACAAGCATGTCCCATTGGGAACTCACTGAATTCCCCTAGAAATATTGATTCCATTCATGAAAATTTTTCTATATCCCGAACAGTCCACTTATTACTACTGCGGCCTATTGGGAACTAACCGAATTCACCATGTTACTCAGATTCGGCTCACCAAACTTTTATAAATCTTTAAAAGTACACATATTACAAGAACAGGCTACTAGGAACTAACTGAATTCACAAAGAAACAGTGTTTTAGTTCGTTAAAACGTTGCTCTATCTTGAATAACAAGCTTATTACATGCGAATCCTTTTGGGAACCTACTTATTTCGCCATAATACTTGGATTCCGTTCCTTAAAATGTTCGATATTGAAAAGCAAACTCATACAAGCATGTCCCATTGGGAACTCACTGAATTCGCCTAGAAATTTTGATTCCATTCGTGAAAATTTTTCTATATCCCGAACAGTCCACTTATTACTACTGCGGCCTATTGGGAACTAACCGAATTCACCATGTTACTCTGATTCGGCTCACCAAATTTTTATAAAACTTTAAAAGTACACATATTACAAGAGCAGGCTACTAGGAACTAACTGAATTCACAAAGAAACAGTGTTTCAGTTCTTTAAAACGTTGCTCTATCTTGAATAGCAAGCTTATTACATGCGAATCCCATTGGGAACCGACTCAATTCACCATGATACTTAGAGTCCGTTGCTTAAAATGATGCTCGATAATGAAATGCAAACTCATACAGGCATGTCCCATTGGGAACTCACAGAATTTGCCTAGAAATTTTGATTCCATTCGTGAAAATTTTTCTATATCCCGAACAGTCCACTTATTACTACTGCGGCCTACTGGGAACTAACCGAAATCACCATGTTAGTCAGATTCGGCTCAACAAATTTTTATAAATCTTGAAAAGTACACATATTACAAGAGCAGGCTACTAGGAACTAACTGAATTCACAAAGAAACAGTGTTTCAGTTCGTTAAAACGTTGCTCTATCTTGAATAACAAGCTTATTACATGCGAATCCTATTGGGAACCGACTCAATTCACCATGATACTTAGAGTCCGTTCCTTAAAATGTTGCTCTATAATGAAATGCAAACTCATACAAGCATGTCCCATTGGGAACTCACTGAATTCGCCTAGAAATATTGATTCCATTCGTGAAAATTTTCTATATCCCGAACAGTCCACTTATTACTACTGCGGCCTATTGGGAACTAACCGAATTCACCATGTTACTCAGATTCGGCTAACCAAATTTTTAAAATCTTGAAAAGTACACATATTACAGGAGCAGGCTACTAGGAACTAACTAAATTCACAAAGAAACAGTGTTTCAGTTCGTTAAAACGTTGCTCTATCTTGAATAACAAGCTTATTACATGCGAATCCTATTGGGAACCGACTCAATCACCATGATACTTAGAGTCCGTTCCTTAAAATGTTGCTCGATAATGAAATGCAAACTCATACAAGCATGTCCCATTGGGAATTCACTAAATTCGCCTAGACATATTGATTCCATTCATGAAAATTTTTCTATATCCCGAACAGTCCACTTATTACTACTGCGGCCTATTGGGAACTAACCGAATTCACCATGTTACTCAGATTCGGCTCACCAAACTTTTATAAATCTTTAAAAGTACACATATTACAAGAGCAGGCTACTAGGAACTAACTGAACTCACAAGGAAACAGTGTTTCAGTTCGTTAAAACGTTGCTCTATCTTGAATAACAAGCTTATTACATGCGAATCCTATTGGGAACCTACTCAATTCGCCATGATACTTGAGTTCCGTTCCTTAAAAGGTTGCTCGATATTGAAAAGAAACTCATACAAGCATGTCCCATTGGGAACTCACTGAATTCGCCTAGAAACTTTGATTCCATTCGTGAAAATTTTTCTATATCCCGAACAGTCCACTTATTACTATTGCGGCCTATTGGGAACTAACCAAATTCACCATGTTACTCTGATTCGGCTCACCAAATTTTTATAAATCTTTAAAAGTACACATATTACAAGAGCAGGCTACTAGGAACTAACTGAATTCACAAAGAAACAGTGTTTCAGTTCGTTAAAACGTTGCTCTATCTTGAATAGCATACTTATTGCATGGGAATCCTATTGGGAACCGACTCAATTCACCATGATACTTAGAGTCCGTTCCTTAAAATGTTGCTCGATAATGAAATGCAAACTCATACAAGCATGTCCCATTGGGAACTCACTGAATTTGCCTCGAAATTTTGATTCCATTCGTGAAAATTTTTCTATATCCCGAACAGTCCACTTATTACTACTGCGGCCTACTGGGAACTAACCGAAATCACCATGTTACTCACAGTCGGCTCACCAAATTTTTATAAATCTTTCAAAGTACACATATTACAAGAGCAGGCTACTAGGAAATAACTGAATTCACAAAGAAATAGTGTTTTAGTTCGTTAAAACGTTGCTCTATCTTGAATAACAAGCTTATTACATGCGAATCCTATTGGGAACCTACTTAATTCGCCATAATACTTGGATTCCGTTCCTTAAAATGTTGTTCGATATTGAAAAGCAAACTCATACAAGCATGTCCCATTGGGAACTCACTGAATTCGCCTAGAAATTTTGATTCCATTCGTGAAAATTTTTCTATATCCCGAACAGTCCACTTATTACTACTGCGGCCTATTGGGAACTAACCGAATTCACCATGTTACTCTGATTCGGCTCACCAAATTTTTATAAAACTTTAAAAGTACACATATTACAAGAGCAGGCTACTAGGAACTAACTGAATTCACAAAGAAACAGTGTTTCAGTTCGTTAAAACGTTGCTCTATCTTGAATAGCAAGCTTATTACATGCGAATCCCATTGGGAACCGACTCAATTCACCATGATACTTAGAGTCCGTTGCTTAAAATGATGCTCGATAATGAAATGCAAACTCATACAGGCATGTCCCATTGGGAACTCACAGAATTTGCCTAGAAATTTTGATTCCATTCGTGAAAATTTTTCTATATCCCGAACAGTCCACTTATTACTACTGCGGCCTACTGGGAACTAACCGAAATCACCATGTTAGTCAGATTCGGCTCAACAAATTTTTATAAATCTTGAAAAGTACACATATTACAAGAGCAGGCTACTAGGAACTAACTGAATTCACAAAGAAACAGTGTTTCAGTTCGTTAAAACGTTGCTCTATCTTGAATAACAAGCTTATTACATGCGAATCCTATTGGGAACCGACTCAATTCACCATGATACTTAGAGTCCGTTCCTTAAAATGTTGCTCTATAATGAAATGCAAACTCATACAAGCATGTCCCATTGGGAACTCACTGAATTCGCCTAGAAATATTGATTCCATTCGTGAAAATTTTTCTATATCCCGAACAGTCCACTTATTACTACTGCGGCATATTGGGAACTAACCGAATTCACCATGTTACTCAGATTCGGCTAACCAAATTTTTAAAATCTTGAAAAGTACACATATTACAGGAGCAGGCTACTAGGAACTAACTAAATTCACAAAGAAACAGTGTTTTAGTTCGTTAAAACGTTGCTCTATCTTGAATAACAAGCTTATTACATGCGAATCCTATTGGGAACCTACTTATTTCGCCATAATACTTGGATTCCGTTCCTTAAAATGTTGTTCGATATTGAAAAGCAAACTGATACAAGCATGTCCCATTGGGAACTCACTGAATTCGCCTAGAAATTTTGATTCCATTCGTGATAATTTTTCTATATCCCGAACAGTCCACTTATTACTACTGCGGCCTATTGGGAACTAACCGAATTCACCATGTTACTCTGATTCGGCTCACCAAATTTTTATAAATCTTTAAAAGTACACATATTACAAGAGCAGGCTACTAGGAACTAACTGAATTCACAAACAAACAGTGTTTCAGTTCGTTAAAACGTTGCTCTATCTTGAATAACAAGCTTATTACATGCGAATCCTATTGGGAACCGACTCAATTCACCATGATACTTAGAGTCCGTTGCTTAAAATGATGCTCGATAATGAAATGCAAACTCATACAGGCATGTCCCATTGGTAACTCACAGAATTTGCCTAGAAATTTTGATTCCATTCGTGAAAATTTTTCTATATCCCGAACAGTCCACTTATTACTACTGCGGCCTACTGGGAACTAACCGAAATCACCATGTTAGTCAGATTCGGCTCACCAAATTTTTATAAATCTTGAAAAGTACACATATTACAAGAGCAGGGTACTAGGAACTAACTGATTTCACAAAGAAACAGTGTTTCAGTTCGTTAAAACGTTGCTCTATCTTTAATAACAAGCTTATTACATGCGAATCCTATTGGGAACCGACTCAATTCACCATGATACTTAGAGTCCGTTCCTTAAAATGTTGCTCTATAATGAAATGCAAACTCATACAAGCATGTCCCATTGGGAACTCACTGAATTCGCCTAGAAATATGATTCCATTCGTGAAAATTTTTCTATATCCCGAACAGTCCACTTATTACTACTGCGGCCTATTGGGAACTAACCGAGTTCACCATGTTACTCAGATTCGGCTCACCAAATTTTTATAAATCTTTAAAAGTACACATATTACAAGAGCAGGCTACTAGGAACTAACTGAATTCACAAAGAAACAGTGTTTCAGTTCGTTAAAACGTTGCTCTATCTTGAATAACAAGCTTATCACATGCGAATCCTATTGGGAACCGACTCAATTCACCATGATACTTAGAGTCCGTTCCTTAAAATGTTGCTCGATAATGAAATGCAAACTCATACAAGCATGTCCCATTGGGAACTCACTGAATTCCCCTAGAAATATTGATTCCATTCATGAAAATTTTTCTATATCCCGAACAGTCCACTTATTACTACTGCGGCCTATTGGGAACTAACCGAATTCACCATGTTACTCAGATTCGGCTCACCAAACTTTTATAAATCTTTAAAAGTACACATATTACAAGAACAGGCTACTAGGAACTAACTGAATTCACAAAGAAACAGTGTTTTAGTTCGTTAAAACGTTGCTCTATCATGAATAACAAGCTTATTACATGCGAATCCTATTGGGAACCTACTTATTTCGCCATAATACTTGGATAACGTTCCTTAAAATGTTCGATATTGAAAAGCAAACTCATACAAGCATGTCCCATTGGGAACTCACTGAATTCGCCTAGAAATTTTGATTCCATTCGTGAAAATTTTTCTATATCCCGAACAGTCCACTTATTACTACTGCGGCCTATTGGGAACTAACCGAATTCACCATGTTACTCTGATTCGGCTCACCAAATTTTTATAAAACTTTAAAAGTACACATATTACAAGAGCAGGCTACTAGGAACTAACTGAATTCACAAAGAAACAGTGTTTCAGTTCGTTAAAACGTTGCTCTATCTTGAATAGCAAGCTTATTACATGCGAATCCCATTGGGAACCGACTCAATTCACCATGATACTTAGAGTCCGTTGCTTAAAATGATGCTCGATAATGAAATGCAAACTCATACAGGCATGTCCCATTGGGAACTCACAGAATTTGCCTAGAAATTTTGATTCCATTCGTGAAAATTTTTCTATATCCCGAACAGTCCACTTATTACTACTGCGGCCTACTGGGAACTAACCAAAATCACCATGTTAGTCAGATTCGGCTCAACAAATTTTTATAAATCTTGAAAAGTACACATATTACAAGAGCAGGCTACTAGGAACTAACTGAATTCACAAAGAAACAGTGTTTCAGTTCGTTAAAACGTTGCTCTATCTTGAATAACAAGCTTATTACATGCGAATCCTATTGGGAACCGACTCAATTCACCATGATACTTAGAGTCCGTTCCTTAAAATGTTGCTCGATAATGAAATGCAAACTCATACAAGCATGTCCCATTGGGAACTCACTGAATTCCCCTAGAAATATTGATTCCATTCGTGAAAATTTTTCTATATCCCGAAGAGTCCACTTATTACTACTGCGGCCTATTGGGAACTAACCGAATTCACCATGTTACTCAGATTCGGCTAACCAAATTTTTAAAATCTTGAAAAGTACACATATTACAGGAGCAGGCTACTAGGAACTAACTAAATTCACAAAGAAACAGTGTTTTAGTTCGTTAAAACGTTGCTCTATCTTGAATAACAAGCTTATTACATGCGAATCCTATTGGGAACCTACTTATTTCGCCATAATACTTGGATTCCGTTCCTTAAAATGTTGTTCGATATTGAAAAGCAAACTGATACAAGCATGTCCCATTGGGAACTCACTGAATTCGCCAAGAAATTTTGATTCCATTCGTGATAATTTTTCTATATCCCGAACAGTCCACTTATTACTACTGCGGCCTATTGGGAACTAACCGAATTCACCATGTTACTCTGATTCGGCTCACCAAATTTTTATAAATCTTTAAAAGTACACATATTACAAGAGCAGGCTACTAGGAACTAACTGAATTCACAAAGAAACAGTGTTTCAGTTCGTTAAAACGTTGCTCTATCTTGAATAGCAAGCTTATTACATGCGAATCCCATTGGGAACCGACTCAATTCACCATGATACTTAGAGTCCGTTGCTTAAAATGATGCTCAATAATGAAATGCAAACTCATACAGGCATGTCCCATTGGTAACTCACAGAATTTGCCTAGAAATTTTGATTCCATTCGTGAAAATTTTTCTATATCCCGAACAGTCCACTTATTACTACTGCGGCCTACTGGGAACTAACCGAAATCACCATGTTAGTCAGATTCGGCTCACCAAATTTTTATAAATCTTGAAAAGTACACATATTACAAGAGCAGGGTACTAGGAACTAACTGAATTCACAAAGAAACAGTGTTTCAGTTCGTTAAAACGTTGCTCTATCTTGAATAACAAGCTTATTACATGCGAATCCTATTGGGAACCGACTCAATTCACCATGATACTTAGAGTCCGTTCCTTAAAATGTTGCTCTATAATGAAATGCAAACTCATACAAGCATGTCCCATTGGGAACTCACTGAATTCGCCTAGAAATATGATTCCATTCGTGAAAATTTTTCTATATCCCGAACAGTCCACTTATTACTACTGCGGCCTATTGGGAACTAACCGAGTTCACCATGTTACTCAGATTCGGCTCACCAAATTTTTATAAATCTTTAAAAGTACACATATTACAAGAGCAGGCTACTAGGAACTAACTGAATTCACAAAGAAACAGTGTTTCAGTTCGTTAAAACGTTGCTCTATCTTGAATAACAAGCTTATCACATGCGAATCCTATTGGGAACCGACTCAATTCACCATGATACTTAGAGTCCGTTCCTTAAAATGTTGCTCGATAATGAAATGCAAACTCATACAGGCATGTCCCATTGGTAACTCACAGAATTTGCCTAGAAATTTTGATTCCATTCGTGAAAATTTTTCTATATCCCGAACAGTCCACTTATTACTACTGCGGCCTACTGGGAACTAACCGAAATCACCATGTTAGTCAGATTCGGCTCAACAAATTTTTATAAATCTTGAAAAGTACACATATTACAAGAGCAGGGTACTAGGAACTAACTGAATTCACAAAGAAACAGTGTTTCAGTTCGTTAAAACGTTGCTCTATCTTGAATAACAAGCTTATTACATGCGAATCCTATTGGGAACCGACTCAATTCACCATGATACTTAGAGTCCGTTCCTTAAAATGTTGCTCTATAATGAAATGCAAACTCATACAAGCATGTCCCATTGGGAACTCACTGAATTCGCCTAGAAATATGATTCCATTCGTGAAAATTTTTCTATATCCCGAACAGTCCACTTATTACTACTGCGGCCTATTGGGAACTAACCGAGTTCACCATGTTACTCAGATTCGGCTCACCAAATTTTTATAAATCTTTAAAAGTACACATATTACAAGAGCAGGCTACTAGGAACTAACTGAATTCACAAAGAAACAGTGTTTCAGTTCGTTAAAACGTTGCTCTATCTTGAATAACAAGCTTATCACATGCGAATCTAATTGGGAACCGACTCAATTCACCATGATACTTAGAGTCCGTTCCTTAAAATGTTGCTCGATAATGAAATGCAAACTCATACAAGCATGTCCCATTGGGAACTCACTGAATTCCCCTAGAAATATTGATTCCATTCATGAAAATTTTTCTATATCCCGAACAGTCCACTTATTACTACTGCGGCCTATTGGGAACTAACCGAATTCACCATGTTACTCAGATTCGGCTCACC
This sequence comes from Rattus norvegicus, assembly GCF_021556685.1. Classification (NCBI taxonomy): domain Eukaryota; kingdom Metazoa; phylum Chordata; class Mammalia; order Rodentia; family Muridae; genus Rattus; species Rattus norvegicus. The sequence goes on along the minus strand of NC_141547.1, from coordinate 48,210,507 downwards.
AAACTTTTATAAATCTTTAAAAGTACACATATTACAAGAACAGGCTACTAGGAACTAACTGAATTCACAAAGAAACAGTGTTTTAGTTCGTTAAAACGTTGCTCTATCTTGAATAACAAGCTTATTACATGCGAATCCTATTGGGAACCTACTTATTTCGCCATAATGCTTGGATTCCGTTCCTTAAAATGTTCGATATTGAAAAGCAAACTCATACAAGCATGTCCCATTGGGAACTCACTGAATTCGCCTAGAAATTTTGATTCCATTCGTGAAAATTTTTCTATATCCCGAACAGTCCACTTATTACTACTGCGGCCTATTGGGAACTAACCGAATTCACCATGTTACTCTGATTCGGCTCACCAAATTTTTATAAAACTTTAAAAGTACACATATTACAAGAGCAGGCTACTAGGAACTAACTGAATTCACAAAGAAACAGTGTTTCAGTTCGTTAAAACGTTGCTCTATCTTGAATAGCAAGCTTATTACATGCGAATCCCATTGGGAACCGACTCAATTCACCATGATACTTAGAGTCCGTTGCTTAAAATGATGCTCGATAATGAAATGCAAACTCATACAGGCATGTCCCATTGGGAACTCACAGAATTTGCCTAGAAATTTTGATTCCATTCGTGAAAATTTTTCTATATCCCGAACAGTCCACTTATTACTACTGCGGCCTACTGGGAACTAACCAAAATCACCATGTTAGTCAGATTCGGCTCAACAAATTTTTATAAATCTTGAAAAGTACACATATTACAAGAGCAGGCTACTAGGAACTAACTGAACTCACAAGGAAACAGTGTTTCAGTTCGTTAAAACGTTGCTCTATCTTGAATTACAAGCTTATTACATGCGAATCCTATTGGGAACCTACTCAATTCGCCATGATACTTGGATTCCGTTCCTTAAAAGGTTGCTCGATATTGAAAAGCAAACTCATACAAGCATGTCCCATTGGGAACTCACTGAATTCGCCTAGAAACTTTGATTCCATTCGTGAAAATTTTTCTATATCCCGAACAGTCCACTTATTACTACTGCGGCCTATTGGGAACTAACCAAATTCACCATGTTACTCTGATTCGGCTCACCAAATTTTTATAAATCTTTAAAAGTACACATATTACAAGAGCAGGCTACTAGGAACTAACTGAATTCACAAAGAAACAGTGTTTCAGTTCGTTAAAACGTTGCTCTATCTTGAATAGCATACTTATTGCATGGGAATCCTATTGGGAACCGACTCAATTCACCATGATACTTAGAGTCCGTTCCTTAAAATGTTGCTCGATAATGAAATGCAAACTCATACAAGCATGTCCCATTGGGAACTCACTGAATTTGCCTCGAAATTTTGATTCCATTCGTGAAAATTTTTCTATATCCCGAACAGTCCACTTATTACTACTGCGGCCTACTGGCAACTAACCGAAATCACCATGTTACTCACAGTCGGCTCACCAAATTTTTATAAATCTTTCAAAGTACACATATTACAAGAGCAGGCTACTAGGAACTAACTGAATTCACAAAGAAACAGTGTTTTAGTTCGTTAAAACGTTGCTCTATCTTGAATAACAAGCTTATTACATGCAAATCCTATTGGGAACCTACTTAATTCGCCATAATACTTGGATTCCGTTCCTTAAAATGTTGTTCGATATTGAAAAGCAAACTCATACAAGCATGTCCCATTGGGAACTCACTGAATTCGCCTAGAAATTTTGATTCCATTCGTGAAAATTTTTCTATATCCCGAACAGTCCACTTATTACTACTGCGGCCTATTGGGAACTAACCGAATTCACCATGTTACTCTGATTCGGCTCACCAAATTTTTATAAAACTTTAAAAGTACACATATTACAAGAGCAGGCTACTAGGAACTAACTGAATTCACAAAGAAACAGTGTTTCAGTTCGTTAAAACGTTGCTCTATCTTGAATAGCAAGCTTATTACATGCGAATCCCATTGGGAACCGACTCAATTCACCATGATACTTAGAGTCCGTTGCTTAAAATGATGCTCGATAATGAAATGCAAACTCATACAGGCATGTCCCATTGGGAACTCACAGAATTTGCCTAGAAATTTTGATTCCATTCGTGAAAATTTTTCTATATCCCGAACAGTCCACTTATTACTACTGCGGCCTACTGGGAACTAACCGAAATCACCATGTTAGTCAGATTCGGCTCAACAAATTTTTATAAATCTTGAAAAGTACACATATTACAAGAGCAGGCTACTAGGAACTAACTGAATTCACAAAGAAACAGTGTTTCAGTTCGTTAAAACGTTGCTCTATCTTGAATAACAAGCTTATTACATGCGAATCCTATTGGGAACCGACTCAATTCACCATGATACTTAGAGTCCGTTCCTTAAAATGTTGCTCTATAATGAAATGCAAACTCATACAAGCATGTCCCATTGGGAACTCACTGAATTCGCCTAGAAATATTGATTCCATTCGTGAAAATTTTTCTATATCCCGAACAGTCCACTTATTACTACTGCGGCCTATTGGGAACTAACCGAATTCACCATGTTACTCAGATTCGGCTAACCAAATTTTTAAAATCTTGAAAAGTACACATATTACAGGAGCAGGCTACTAGGAACTAACTGAATTCACAAAGAAACAGTGTTTTAGTTCGTTAAAACGTTGCTCTATCTTGAATAACAATCTTATTACATGCGAATCCTATTGGGAACCTACTTATTTCGCCATAATACTTGGATTCCGTTCCTTAAAATGTTGTTCGATATTGAAAAGCAAACTGATACAAGCATGTCCCATTGGGAACTCACTGAATTCGTCTAGAAATTTTGATTCCATTCGTGATAATTTTTCTATATCCCGAACAGTCCACTTATTACTACTGCGGCCTATTGGGAACTAACCGAATTCACCATGTTACTCTGATTCGGCTCACCAAATTTTTATAAATCTTTAAAAGTACACATATTACAAGAGCAGGCTACTAGGAACTAACTGAATTCACAAAGAAACAGTGTTTCAGTTCGTTAAAACGTTGCTCTATCTTGAATAGCAAGCTTATTACATGCGAATCCCATTGGGAACCGACTCAATTCACCATGATACTTAGAGTCCGTTGCTTAAAATGATGCTCGATAATGAAATGCAAACTCATACAGGCATGTCCCATTGGTAACTCACAGAATTTGCCTAGAAATTTTGATTCCATTCGTGAAAATTTTTCTATATCCCGAACAGTCCACTTATTACTACTGCGGCCTACTGGGAACTAACCAAAATCACCATGTTAGTCAGATTCGGCTCAACAAATTTTTATAAATCTTGAAAAGTACACATATTACAAGAGCAGGGTACTAGGAACTAACTGAATTCACAAAGAAACAGTGTTTCAGTTCGTTAAAACGTTGCTCTATCTTGAATAGCAAGCTTATTACATGCGAATCCCATTGGGAACCGACTCAATTCACCATGATACTTAGAGTCCGTTGCTTAAAATGATGCTCGATAATGAAATGCAAACTCATACAGGCATGTCCCATTGGGAACTCACAGAATTTGCCTAGAAATTTTGATTCCATTCGTGAAAATTTTTCTATATCCCGAACAGTCCACTTATTACTACTGCGGCCTACTGGGAACTAACCAAAATCACCATGTTAGTCAGATTCGGCTCAACAAATTTTTATAAATCTTGAAAAGTACACATATTACAAGAGCAGGCTACTAGGAACTAACTGAACTCACAAGGAAACAGTGTTTCAGTTCGTTAAAACGTTGCTCTATCTTGAATTACAAGCTTATTACATGCGAATCCTATTGGGAACCTACTCAATTCGCCATGATACTTGGATTCCGTTCCTTAAAAGGTTGCTCGATATTGAAAAGCAAACTCATACAAGCATGTCCCATTGGGAACTCACTGAATTCGCCTAGAAACTTTGATTCCATTCGTGAAAATTTTTCTATATCCCGAACAGTCCACTTATTACTACTGCGGCCTATTGGGAACTAACCAAATTCACCATGTTACTCTGATTCGGCTCACCAAATTTTTATAAATCTTTAAAAGTACACATATTACAAGAGCAGGCTACTAGGAACTAACTGAATTCACAAAGAAACAGTGTTTCAGTTCGTTAAAACGTTGCTCTATCTTGAATAGCATACTTATTGCATGGGAATCCTATTGGGAACCGACTCAATTCACCATGATACTTAGAGTCCGTTCCTTAAAATGTTGCTCGATAATGAAATGCAAACTCATACAAGCATGTCCCATTGGGAACTCACTGAATTTGCCTCGAAATTTTGATTCCATTCGTGAAAATTTTTCTATATCCCGAACAGTCCACTTATTACTACTGCGGCCTACTGGCAACTAACCGAAATCACCATGTTACTCACAGTCGGCTCACCAAATTTTTATAAATCTTTCAAAGTACACATATTACAAGAGCAGGCTACTAGGAACTAACTGAATTCACAAAGAAACAGTGTTTTAGTTCGTTAAAACGTTGCTCTATCTTGAATAACAAGCTTATTACATGCAAATCCTATTGGGAACCTACTTAATTCGCCATAATACTTGGATTCCGTTCCTTAAAATGTTGTTCGATATTGAAAAGCAAACTCATACAAGCATGTCCCATTGGGAACTCACTGAATTCGCCTAGAAATTTTGATTCCATTCGTGAAAATTTTTCTATATCCCGAACAGTCCACTTATTACTACTGCGGCCTATTGGGAACTAACCGAATTCACCATGTTACTCTGATTCGGCTCACCAAATTTTTATAAAACTTTAAAAGTACACATATTACAAGAGCAGGCTACTAGGAACTAACTGAATTCACAAAGAAACAGTGTTTCAGTTCGTTAAAACGTTGCTCTATCTTGAATAGCAAGCTTATTACATGCGAATCCCATTGGGAACCGACTCAATTCACCATGATACTTAGAGTCCGTTGCTTAAAATGATGCTCGATAATGAAATGCAAACTCATACAGGCATGTCCCATTGGGAACTCACAGAATTTGCCTAGAAATTTTGATTCCATTCGTGAAAATTTTTCTATATCCCGAACAGTCCACTTATTACTACTGCGGCCTACTGGGAACTAACCGAAATCACCATGTTAGTCAGATTCGGCTCAACAAATTTTTATAAATCTTGAAAAGTACACATATTACAAGAGCAGGCTACTAGGAACTAACTGAATTCACAAAGAAACAGTGTTTCAGTTCGTTAAAACGTTGCTCTATCTTGAATAACAAGCTTATTACATGCGAATCCTATTGGGAACCGACTCAATTCACCATGATACTTAGAGTCCGTTCCTTAAAATGTTGCTCTATAATGAAATGCAAACTCATACAAGCATGTCCCATTGGGAACTCACTGAATTCGCCTAGAAATATTGATTCCATTCGTGAAAATTTTTCTATATCCCGAACAGTCCACTTATTACTACTGCGGCCTATTGGGAACTAACCGAATTCACCATGTTACTCAGATTCGGCTAACCAAATTTTTAAAATCTTGAAAAGTACACATATTACAGGAGCAGGCTACTAGGAACTAACTGAATTCACAAAGAAACAGTGTTTTAGTTCGTTAAAACGTTGCTCTATCTTGAATAACAATCTTATTACATGCGAATCCTATTGGGAACCTACTTATTTCGCCATAATACTTGGATTCCGTTCCTTAAAATGTTGTTCGATATTGAAAAGCAAACTGATACAAGCATGTCCCATTGGGAACTCACTGAATTCGTCTAGAAATTTTGATTCCATTCGTGATAATTTTTCTATATCCCGAACAGTCCACTTATTACTACTGCGGCCTATTGGGAACTAACCGAATTCACCATGTTACTCTGATTCGGCTCACCAAATTTTTATAAATCTTTAAAAGTACACATATTACAAGAGCAGGCTACTAGGAACTAACTGAATTCACAAAGAAACAGTGTTTCAGTTCGTTAAAACGTTGCTCTATCTTGAATAGCAAGCTTATTACATGCGAATCCCATTGGGAACCGACTCAATTCACCATGATACTTAGAGTCCGTTGCTTAAAATGATGCTCGATAATGAAATGCAAACTCATACAGGCATGTCCCATTGGTAACTCACAGAATTTGCCTAGAAATTTTGATTCCATTCGTGAAAATTTTTCTATATCCCGAACAGTCCACTTATTACTACTGCGGCCTACTGGGAACTAACCGAAATCACCATGTTAGTCAGATTCGGCTCACCAAATTTTTATAAATCTTGAAAAGTACACATATTACAAGAGCAGGGTACTAGGAACTAACTGAATTCACAAAGAAACAGTGTTTCAGTTCGTTAAAACGTTGCTCTATCTTGAATAACAAGCTTATTACATGCGAATCCTATTGGGAACCGACTCAATTCACCATGATACTTAGAGTCCGTTCCATAAAATGTTGCTCTATAATGAAATGCAAACTCATACAAGCGTGTTCATTGGGAACTCACTGAATTCGCCTAGAAATATGATTCCATTCGTGAAAATTTTTCTATATCCCGAACAGTCCACTTATTACTACTGCGGCCTATTGGGAACTAACCGAGTTCACCATGTTACTCAGATTCGGCTCACCAAATTTTTATAAATCTTTAAAAGTACACATATTACAAGAGCAGGCTACTAGGAACTAACTGAATTCACAAAGAAACAGTGTTTCAGTTCGTTAAAACGTTGCTCTATCTTGAATAACAAGCTTATCACATGCGAATCCTATTGGGAACCGACTCAATTCACCATGATACTTAGAGTCCGTTCCTTAAAATGTTGCTCGATAATGAAATGCAAACTCATACAAGCATGTCCCATTGGGAGTTCACTGAATTCCCCTAGAAATATTGATTCCATTCATGAAAATTTTTCTATATCCCGAACAGTCCACTTATTACTACTGCGGCCTATTGGGAACTAACCGAATTCACCATGTTACTCAGATTCGGCTCACCAAACTTTTATAAATCTTTAAAAGTACACATATTACAAGAACAGGCTACTAGGAACTAACTGAATTCACAAAGAAACAGTGTTTTAGTTCGTTAAAATGTTGCTCTATCTTGAATAACAAGCTTATTACATGCGAATCCTATTGGGAACCTACTTATTTCGCCATAATACTTGGATTCCGTTCCTTAAAATGTTCGATATTGAAAAGCAAACTCATACAAGCATGTCCCATTGGGAACTCACTGAATTCGCCTAGAAATTTTGATTCCATTCGTGAAAATTTTTCTATATCCCGAACAGTCCACTTATTACTACTGCGGCCTATTGGGAACTAACCGAATTCACCATGTTACTCTGATTCGGCTCACCAAATTTTTATAAAACTTTAAAAGTACACATATTACAAGAGCAGGCTACTAGGAACTAACTGAATTCACAAAGAAACAGTGTTTCAGTTCGTTAAAACGTTGCTCTATCTTGAATAGCAAGCTTATTACATGCGAATCCCATTGGGAACCGACTCAATTCACCATGATACTTAGAGTCCGTTGCTTAAAATGATGCTCGATAATGAAATGCAAACTCATACAGGCATGTCCCATTGGGAACTCACAGAATTTGCCTAGAAATTTTGATTCCATTCGTGAAAATTTTTCTATATCCCGAACAGTCCACTTATTACTACTGCGGCCTACTGGGAACTAACCGAAATCACCATGTTAGTCAGATTCGGCTAACCAAATTTTTAAAATCTTGAAAAGTACACATATTACAGGAGCAGGCTACTAGGAACTAACTAAATTCACAAAGAAACAGTGTTTCAGTTCGTTAAAACGTTGCTCTATCTTGAATAACAAGCTTATTACATGCGAATCCTATTGGGAACCGACTCAATTCACCATGATACTTAGAGTCCGTTCCTTAAAATGTTGCTCGATAATGAAATGCAAACTCATACAAGCATGTCCCATTGGGAATTCACTAAATTCGCCTAGACATATTGATTCCATTCATGAAAATTTTTCTATATCCCGAACAGTCCACTTATTACTACTGCGGCCTATTGGGAACTAACCGAATTCACCATGTTACTCAGATTCGGCTCACCAAACTTTTATAAATCTTTAAAAGTACACATATTACAAGAGCAGGCTACTAGGAACTAACTGAACTCACAAGGAAACAGTGTTTCAGTTCGTTAAAACGTTGCTCTATCTTGAATAACAAGCTTATTACATGCGAATCCTATTGGGAACATACTCAATTCGCCATGATACTTGGATTCCGTTCCTTAAAAGGTTGCTCGATATTGAAAAGCAAACTCATACAAGCATGTCCCATTGGGAACTCACTGAATTCGCCTAGAAACTTTGATTCCATTCGTGAAAATTTTTCTATATCCCGAACAGTCCACTTATTACTATTGCGGCCTATTGGGAACTAACCAAATTCACCATGTTACTCTGATTCGGCTCACCAAATTTTTATAAATCTTTAAAAGTACACATATTACAAGAGCAGGCTACTAGGAACTAACTGAATTCACAAAGAAACAGTGTTTCAGTTCGTTAAAACGTTGCTCTATCTTGAATAGCAAGCTTATTGCATGGGAATCCTATTGGGAACCGACTCAATTCACCATGATACTTAGAGTCCGTTCCTTAAAATGTTGCTCGATAATGAAATGCAAACTCATACAAGCATGTCCCATTGGGAACTCACTGAATTTGCCTTGAAATTTTGATTCCATTCGTGAAAATTTTTCTATATCCCGAACAGTCCACTTATTACTACTGCGGCCTACTGGGAACTAACCGAAATCACCATGTTACTCACAGTCGGCTCACCAAATTTTTATAAATCTTTCAAAGTACACATATTACAAGAGCAGGCTACTAGGAACTAACTGAATTCACAAAGAAACAGTGTTTTAGTTCGTTAAAACGTTGCTCTATCTTGAATAACAAGCTTATTACATGCGAATCCTATTGGGAACCTACTTATTTCGCCATAATACTTGGATTCCGTTCCTTAAAATGTTGTTCGATATTGAAAAGCAAACTCATACAAGCATGTCCCATTGGGAACTCACTGAATTCGCCTAGAAATTTTGATTCCATTCGTGAAAATTTTTCTATATCCCGAACAGTCCACTTATTACTACTGCCGCCTATTGGGAACTAACCGAATTCACCATGTTACTCTGATTCGGCTCACCAAATTTTTATAAAACTTTAAAAGTACACATATTACAAGAGCAGGTTACTAGGAACTAACTGAATTCACAAAGAAACAGTGTTTCAGTTCGTTAAAACGTTGCTCTATCTTGAATAGCAAGCTTATTACATGCGAATCCCATTGGGAACCGACTCAATTCACCATGATACTTAGAGTCCGTTGCTTAAAATGATGCTCGATAATGAAATGCAAACTCATACAGGCATGTCCCATTGGGAACTCACAGAATTTGCCTAGAAATTTTGATTCCATTCGTGAAAATTTTTCTATATCCCGAACAGTCCACTTATTACTACTGCGGCCTACTGGGAACTAACCGAAATCACCATGTTAGTCAGATTCGGCTCAACAAATTTTTATAAATCTTGAAAAGTACACATATTACAAGAGCAGGCTACTAGGAACTAACTGAATTCACAAAGAAACAGTGTTTCAGTTCGTTAAAACGTTGCTCTATCTTGAATAACAAGCTTATTACATGCGAATCCTATTGGGAACCGACTCATTTCACCATGATACTTAGAGTCCGTTCCTTAAAATGTTGCTCTATAATGAAATGCAAACTCATACAAGCATGTCCCATTGGGAACTCACTGAATTCGCCTAGAAATATTGATTCCATTCGTGAAAATTTTTCTATATCCCGAACAGTCCACTTATTACTACTGCGGCCTATTGGGAACTAACCGAATTCACCATGTTACTCAGATTCGGCTAACCAAATTTTTAAAATCTTGAAAAGTACACATATTACAGGAGCAGGCTACTAGGAACTAACTAAATTCACAAAGAAACAGTGTTTCAGTTCGTTAAAACGTTGCTCTATCTTGAATAGCAAGCTTATTGCATGGGAATCCTATTGGGAACCGACTCAATTCACCATGATACTTAGAGTCCGTTCCTTAAAATGTTGCTCGATAATGAAATGCAAACTCATACAAGCATGTCCCATTGGGAATTCACTAAATTCGCCAAGACATATTGATTCCATTCATGAAAATTTTTCTATATCCCGAACAGTCCACTTATTACTACTGCGGCCTATTGGGAACTAACCAAATTCACCATGTTACTCTGATTCGGCTCACCAAATTTTTATAAATCTTTAAAAGTACACATATTACAAGAGCAGGCTACTAGGAACTAAGTGAATTCACAAAGAAACAGTGTTTCAGTTCGTTAAAACGTTGCTCTATCTTGAATAGCAAGCTTATTGCATGGGAATCCTATTGGGAACCGACTCAATTCACCATGATACTTGGATTCCGTTCCTTAAAATGTTGCTCGATAATGAAATGCAAACTCATACAAGCATGTCCCATTGGGAACTCACTGAATTTGCCTCGAAATTTTGATTCCATTCGTGAAAATTTTTCTATATCCCGAACAGTCCACTTATTACTACTGCGGCCTACTGGGAACTAACCGAAATCACCATGTTACTCACAGTCGGCTCACCAAATTTTTATAAATCTTTCAAAGTACACATATTACAAGAGCAGGCTACTAGGAACTAACTGAATTCACAAGGAAACAGTGTTTGAGTTCGTTAAAACGTTGCTCTATCTTGAATAACAAGCTTATTACATGCGAATCCTATTGGGAACCGACTCAATTCACCATGATACTTAGAGTCCGTTCCTTAAAATGTTGCTCTATAATGAAATGCAAACTCATACAAGCATGTCCCATTGGGAACTCACTGAATTCGCCTAGAAATTTTGATTCCATTCGTGAAAATTTTTCTATATGCCGAACAGTCCACTTATTACTACTGCGGCCTATTGGGAACTAACCAAATTCACCATGTTACTCAGATTCGGCTAACCAAATTTTTATAAATCTTTAAAAGTACACATACTACAAGAGCAGGCTACTAGGAACTAACTGAATTCACAAAGAAACAGTGTTTCAGTTCGTTAAAACGTTGCTCTATCTTGAATAACAAGCTTATTACAAGCGAATCCTATTGGGAATCGACTCAATTCTTCATGATACTTATAGTCCGTTCCTTAAAATGATTCTCGATATTGAAAAGCAAACTCATACAAGCATGTCCCATTGGGAACTCACTGAATTTGCCTGGAAATTTTGATTCCATTCGTGAAAATTTTTCTATATCCCGAACAGTCCACTTATTACTACTGCCGCCTATTGGGAACTAACCAAATTCACCATGTTACTCAGATTCGGCTCACCAAATTTTTATAAATCTTTAAAAGTACACATATTACAAGAGCAGGCTACTAGGAACTAACTGAATTCACAAAGAAACAGTGTCTCAGTTCGTTAAAATGTTGCTCCATCTTGAATAACAAGCTTATTACATGCGAATCCTATTGGGAACCGACTCAATTCTTCATGATACTTAGAGTCCGTTCCTTAAAATGTTGCTCGATAATGAAATGCAAACTCATACAAGCATGTCCCATACGGAACTCACAGAATTCACGTAGAAATTTTGATTCCATTCGTGAAAATTTTTCTATATCCCGAACAGTCCACTTATTACTACTGCGGCCTATTGGGAACTAACCGAATTCACCATGTTACTCAGATTCGGCTAACCAAATTTTTATAAATCTTGAAAAGTACACATATTACAAGAGTAGGCTACTAGGAACTAACTGTATTCACAAAGAAATAGTGTTTCGGTTCGTTAAAATGTTGCTATATCTTGAATAACAAGCTTATTACATGTGAATCCTATTGGGAACCTACTCAATTCACCATGATAATTGGATTCCGTTCCTTAATGTTGCTCGATATTGAAAACCAAACTCATACAAGCATGCCCATTGGGAACTCAGTGAATTCGCCTAGAAATTTTGATTCCATTCTTGAAAATTTTTCTATATCCCGAACAGTCCACTTATTACTACTGCGGCCTATTGGGAACTAACCGAGTTCACCATGTTACTCAGATTCGGCTCACCAAATTTTTATAAATCTTTAAAAGTACACATATTACAAGAGCAGGCTACTAGGAACTAACTGAATTCACAAAGAAACAGTGTTTCAGTTCGTTAAAACGTTGCTCTATCTTGAATAACAAGCTTATCACATGCAAATCCTATTGGGAACCGACTCAATTCACCATGATACTTAGAGTCCGTTCCTTAAAATGTTGCTCGATAATGAAATGCAAACTCATACAAGCATGTCCCATTGGGAACTCACTGAATTCCCCTAGAAATATTGATTCCATTCATGAAAATTTTTCTATATCCCGAACCGTCCACTTATTACTACTGCGGCCTATTGGGAACTAACCGAATTCACCATGTTACTCAGATTCGGCTCACCAAACTTTTATAAATCTTTAAAAGTACACATATTACAAGAACAGGCTACTAGGAACTAACTGAATTCACAAAGAAACAGTGTTTCAGTTCGTTAAAACGTTGCTCTATCTTGAATAACAAGCTTATTACATGCGAATCCTATTGGGAACCGACTCAATTCACCATGATACTTAGAGTCCGTTCCTTAAAATGTTGCTCGATAATGAAATGCAAACTCATACAAGCATGTCCCATTGGGAATTCACTAAATTCGCCTAGACATATTGATTCCATTCATGAAAATTTTTCTATATCCCGAACAGTCCACTTATTACTACTGCGGCCTATTGGGAACTAACCGAATTCACCATGTTACTCAGATTCGGCTCACCAAACTTTTATAAATCTTTAAAAGTACACATATTACAAGAGCAGGCTACTAGGAACTAACTGAACTCACAAGGAAACAGTGTTTCAGTTCGTTAAAACGTTGCTCTATCTTGAATAACAAGCTTATTACATGCGAATCCTATTGGGAACCTACTCAATTCGCCATGATACTTGGATTCCGTTCCTTAAAAGGTTGCTCGATATTGAAAAGCAAACTCATACAAGCATGTCCCATTGGGAACTCACTGAATTCGCCTAGAAACTTTGATTCCATTCGTATAAATTTTTCTATATCCCGAACAGTCCACTTATTACTATTGCGGCCTATTGGGAACTAACCAAATTCACCATGTTACTCTGATTCGGCTCACCAAATTTTTATAAATCTTTAAAAGTACACATATTACAAGAGCAGGCTACTAGGAACTAACTGAATTCACAAAGAAACAGTGTTTCAGTTCGTTAAAACGTTGCTCTATCTTGAATAGCAAGCTTATTGCATGGGAATCCTATTGGGAACCGACTCAATTCACCATGACACTTAGAGTCCGTTCCTTAAAATGTTGCTCGATAATGAAATGCAAACTCATACAAGCATGTCCCATTGGGAACTCACTGAATTTGCCTCGAAATTTTGATACCATTCGTGAAAATTATTCTATATCCCGAACAGTCCACTTATTACTACTGCGGCCTACTGGGAACTAACCGAAATCACCATGTTACTCACTGTCGGCTCACCAAATTTTTATAAATCTTTCAAAGTACACATATTACAAGAGCAGTCTACTAGGAACTAACTGAATTCACAAGGAAACAGTGTTTGAGTTCGTTAAAACGTTGCTCTATCTTGAATAACAAGCTTATTACATGCGAATCCTATTGGGAACCGACTCAATTCACCATGATACTTAGAGTCCGTTCCTTAAAATGTTGCTCGATAATGAAATGCAAACTCATACAAGCATGTCCCATTGGGAACTCACTGAATTCGCCTAGAAATTTTGATTCCATTCGTGAAAATTTTTCTATATGCCGAACAGTCCACTTATTACTACTGCGGCCTATTGGGAACTAACCAAATTCACCATGTTACTCAGATTCGGCTAACCAAATTTTTATAAATCTTTAAAAGTACACATACTACAAGAGCAGGCTACTAGGAACTAACTGAATTCACAAAGAAACAGTGTTTCAGTTCGTTAAAACGTTGCTCTATCTTGAATAACAAGCTTATTACAAGCGAATCCTATTGGGAATCGACTCAATTCACCATGATACTTAGAGTCCGTTCCTTAAAATGTTGCTCGATAATGAAATGCAAACTAATACAAGCATGTCCCGTTGGGAACTCACAGAATTCGCCTAGAAATTTTGATTCCATTCGTGAAAATTTTTCTATATCCCGAACAGTCCACTTATTACTACTGCCCCCTATTGGGAACTAACCGAATTCACCATGTTACTCAGATTCGGCTCACCAAAATTTTATAAATCTTTAAAAGTACACATATTATAAGAGCAGGCTACTAGGAACTAACTGAATTCACAAAGAAACAGTGTTTCAGTTCGTTAAAACGTTGCTCTATCTTGAATAACAAGCTTATTACATGCGAATCCTATTGGGAACCGACTCAATTCACCATGATACTTAGAGTCCGTTCCTTAAAATGTTGCTCTATAATGAAATGCAAACTCATACAAGCATGTCCCATTGGGAACTCACTGAATTCGCATAGAAATATTGATTCCATTCGTGAAAATTTTTCTATATCCCGAACAGTCCACTTATTACTACTGCGGCCTATTGGGAACTAACCGAATTCACCATGTTACTCAGATTCGGCTAACCAAATTTTTATAAATCTTAAAAAGTACACATATTACAAGTGCAGGCTACTAGGAACTAACTAAATTCACAAAGAAACAGTGTTTCAGTTCGTTAAAACGTTGCTCTATCTTGAATAACAAGCTTATTACATGCGAATCCTATTGGGAACCGACTCAATTCACCATGATACTTAGAGTCCGTTCCTTAAAATGTTGCTCGATATTGAAATGCAAACTCATACAAGCATGTCCCATTGGGAACTCACTGAATTCGCCTAGAAATTTTGATTCCATTCGTGAAAATTTTTCTATATCCCGAACAGTCCACTTATTACTACTGCGGCCTATTGGGAACTAACCGAATTCACCATGTTACTCAGATTGAGCTCACCAAATTTTTATAAATCTTTAAAAGTACACATATTACAAGAGCATGCTACTAAGAACTAACTGAATTCACAAAGAAACACTGTTTCAGTTCGTTAAAACGTTGCTCTATATTGAATAACAAGCTTATTACATGCGAATCCTATTGGGAACCGACTCAATTCACCCTTGTACTTAGAGTCCGTTCCTTAAAATGTTGCTCTATAATGAAATGCAAACTCATACAAGCATGTCCCATTGGGAACTCACTGAATTCGCCTAGAAATATTGATTCCATTCGTGAAAATTTTTCTATATCCCGAACAGTCCACTTATTACTACTGCGGCCTATTGGGAACTAACCGAATTCACCATGTTACTCAGATTCGGCTAACCAAATTTTTAAAATCTTGAAAAGTACACATATTACAGGAGCAGGCTACTAGGAACTAACTAAATTCACAAAGAAACAGTGTTTCAGTTCTTTAAAACGTTGCTCTATCTTGAATAGCAAGCTTATTGCATGGGAATCCTATTGGGAACCGACTCAATTCACCATGATACTTAGAGTCCGTTCCTTAAAATGTTGCTCGATAATGAAATGCAAACTCATACAAGCATGTCCCATTGGGAATTCACTGAATTCGCCTCGACATATTGATTCCATTCGTGAAAATTTTTCTATATCCCGAAGAGTCCACTTATTACTACTGCGGCCTATTGGGAACTAACCGAATTCACCATGTTACTCAGATTCGGCTCACCAAACTTTTATAAATCTTTCAAAGTACACATATTACAAGAGCAGGCCACTAGGAACTAACTGAACTCACAAGGAAACAGTGTTTCAGTTCGTTAAAACTTTGCTCTATCTTGAATAACAAGCTTATTACATGCGAATCCTATTGGGAACCGACTCAATTCACCATGATACTTAGAGTCCGTTCCTTAAAATGTTGCTCGATATTGAAAAGCAAACTCATACAAGCATGTCCCATTGGGAACTCACTGAATTCGCCTAGAAACTTTGATTCCATTCGTGAAAATTTTTCTATATCCCGAACAGTCCACTTATTACTACTGCGGCCTATTGGGAACTAACCAAATTCACCATGTTACTCTGATTCGGCTCACCAAATTTTTATAAATCTTTAAAAGTACACATATTACAAGAGCAGGCTACTAGGAACTAACTGAATTCACAAAGAAACAGTGTTTCAGTTCGTTAAAACGTTGCTCTATCTTGAATAACAAGCTTATTGCATGGGAATCCTATTGGGAACCGACTCAATTCACCATGATACTTAGAGTCCGTTCCTTAAAATGTTGCTCGATAATGAAATGCAAACTCATACAAGCATGTCCCATTGGGAACTCACTGAATTTGCCTCGAAATTTTGATTCCATTCGTGAAAATTTTTCTATATCCCGAACAGTCCACTTATTACTACTGCGGCCTACTGGGAACTAACCGAAATCACCATGTTACTCACAGTCGGCTCACCAAATTTTTATAAATCTTTCAAAGTACACATATTACAAGAGCAGGCTACTAGGAACTAACTGAATTCACAAGGAAACAGTGTTTGAGTTCGTTAAAACGTTGCTCTATCTTGAATAACAAGCTTATTACATGCGAATCCTATTGGGAACCGACTCAATTCACCATGATACTTAGAGTCCGTTCCTTAAAATGTTGCTCGATAATGAAATGCAAACTCATACAAGCATGTCCCATTGGGAACTCACTGAATTCGCCTAGAAATTTTGATTCCATTCGTGAAAATTTTTCTATATGCCGAACAGTCCACTTATTACTACTGCGGCCTATTGGGAACTAACCAAATTCACCATGTTACTCAGATTCGGCTAACCAAATTTTTATAAATCTTTAAAAGTACACATACTACAAGAGCAGGCTACTAGGAACTAACTGAATTCACAAAGAAACAGTGTTTCAGTTCGTTAAAACGTTGCTCTATCTTGAATAACAAGCTTATTACAAGCGAATCCTATTGGGAATCGACTCAATTCTTCATGATACTTAGAGTCCGTTCCTTAAAATGTTGCTCGATAATGAAATGCAAACTCATACAAGCATGTCCCGTTGGGAACTCACAGAATTCGCCTAGAAATTTTGATTCCATTCGTGAAAATTTTTCTATATCCCGAACAGTCCACTTATTACTACTGCGGCCTATTGGGAACTAACCGAATTCACCATGTTACTCAGATTCGGCTCACCAAACTTTTATAAATCTTTAAAAGTACACATATTACAAGAGCAGGCTACTAGGAACTAACTGAACTCACAAGGAAACAGTGTTTCAGTTCGTTAAAACGTTGCTCTATCTTGAATAACAAGCTTATTACATGCGAATCCTATTGGGAACCTACTCAATTCGCCATGATACTTGGATTCCGTTCCTTAAAAGGTTGCTCGATATTGAAAAGCAAACTCATACAAGCATGTCCCATTGGGAACTCACTGAATTCGCCTAGAAACTTTGATTCCATTCGTGAAAATTTTTCTATATCCCGAACAGTCCACTTATTACTATTGCGGCCTATTGGGAACTAACCAAATTCACCATGTTACTCTGATTCGGCTCACCAAATTTTTATAAAACTTTAAAAGTACACATATTACAAGAGCAGGCTACTAGGAACTAACTGAATTCACAAAGAAACAGTGTTTCAGTTCGTTAAAACGTTGCTCTATCTTGAATAGCAAGCTTATTGCATGGGAATCCTATTGGGAACCGACTCAATTCACCATGATACTTAGAGTCCGTTCCTTAAAATGTTGCTTGATAATGAAATGCAAACTCATACAAGCATGTCCCATTGGGAACTAACTGAATTTGCCTCGAAATTTTGATTCCATTCGTGAAAATTTTTCTATATCCCGAACAGTCCACTTATTACTACTGCGGCCTACTGGGAACTAACCGAAATCACCATGTTACTCACAGTCGGCTCACCAAATTTTTATAAATCTTTCAAAGTACACATATTACAAGAGCAGGCTACTAGGAACTAACTGAATTCACAAGGAAACAGTGTTTGAGTTCGTTAAAACGTTGCTCTATCTTGAATAACAAGCTTATTACATGGGAATCCTATTGGGAACCGACTCAATTCACCATGATACTTAGAGTCCGTTCCTTAAAATGTTGCTCGATAATGAAATGCAAACTCATACAAGCATGTCCCATTGGGAACTCACTGAATTCGCGTAGAAATTTTGATTCCATTCGTGAAAATTTTTCTATATGCCGAACAGTCCACTTATTACTACTGCGGCCTATTGGGAACTAACCGAATTCACCATGTTACTCAGATTCGGCTCACCAAATTTTTATAAATCTTTAAAAGTACACATACTACAAGAGCAGGCTACTAGGAACTAACTGAATTCACAAAGAAACAGTGTTTCAGTTCGTTAAAACGTTGCTCTATCTTGAATAACAAGCTTATTACAAGCGAATCCTATTGGGAACCGACTCAATTCACCATGATACTTAGAGTCCGTTCCTTAAAATGTTGCTCGATAATGAAATGCAAACTCATACAAGCATGTCCCATTGGGAACTCACTGAATTCGCCTAGAAATTTTGATTCCATTCGTGAAAATTTTTCTATATGCCGAACAGTCCACTTATTACTACTGCTGCCTATTGGGAACTAACCAAATTCACCATGTTACTCAGATTCGGCTAACCAAATTTTTATAAATCTTAAAAAGTACACATATTACAAGTGCAGGCTACTAGGAACTAACTGAATTCACAAAGAAACAGTGTTTCAGTTCGTCAAAACGTTGCTCTATCTTGAATAACAAGCTTATTACATGCGAATCCTATTGGGAACCGACTCAATTCACCATGATACTTAGAGTCCGTTCCTTAAAATGTTGCTCGATATTGAAATGCAAACTCATACAAGCATGTCCCATTGGGAACTCACTGAATTCGCCTAGAAATTTTGATTCCATTCGTGAAAATTTTTCTATATCCCGAACAGTCCACTTATTACTACTGCGGCCTATTGGGAACTAACCGAATTCACCATGTTACTCAGATTGAGCTCACCAAATTTTTATAAATCTTTAAAAGTACACATATTACAAGAGCATGCTACTAGGAACTAACTGAATTCACAAAGAAACACTGTTTCAGTTCGTTAAAACGTTGCTCTATATTGAATAACAAGCTTATTACATGCGAATCCTATTGGGAACCGACTCAATTCACCCTTGTACTTAGAGTCCGTTCCTTAAAATGTTGCTCTATAATGAAATGCAAACTCATACAAGCATGTCCCATTGGGAACTCACTGAATTCGCCTAGAAATATTGATTCCATTCGTGAAAATTTTTCTATATCCCGAACAGTCCACTTATTACTACTGCGGCCTATTGGGAACTAACCGAATTCACCATGTTACTCAGATTCGGCTAACCAAATTTTTAAAATCTTGAAAAGTACACATATTACAGGAGCAGGCTACTAGGAACTAACTGAATTCACAAAGAAACAGTGTTTCAGTTCGTTAAAACGTTGCTCTATCTTGAATAACAAGCTTATTACATGCGAATCCTATTGGGAACCGACTCAATTCACCATGATACTTAGAGTCCGTTCCTTAAAATGTTGCTCGATAATGAAATGCAAACTCATACAAGCATGTCCCATTGGGAATTCACTAAATTCGCCTAGACATATTGATTCCATTCGTGAAAATTTTTCTATATCCCGAAGAGTCCACTTATTACTACTGCGGCCTATTGGAAACTAACCGAATTCACCATGTTACTCAGATTCGGCTCACCAAACTTTTATAAATCTTTAAAAGTACACATATTACAAGAGCATGCTACTAGGAACTAACTGAACTCACAAGGAAACAGTGTTTCAGTTCGTTAAAACTTTGCTCTATCTTCAATAACAAGCTTATTACATGCGAATCCTATTGGGAACCTACTCAATTCGCCATGATACTTGGATTCCGTTCCTTAAAATGTTGCTCGATATTGAAAAGCAAACTCATACAAGCATGTCCCATTGGGAACTCACTGAATTCGCCTAGAAACTTTGATTCCATTCGTGAAAATTTTTCTATATCCCGAACAGTCCACTTATTACTATTGCGGCCTATTGGGAACTAACCGAATTCACCATGTTACTCTGATTCGGCTCACCAAATTTTTATAAATCTTTAAAAGTACACATATTACAAGAGCAGGCTACTAGGAACTAACTGAATTCACAAAGAAACAGTGTTTCAGTTCGTTAAAACGTTGCTCTATCTTGAATAGCAAGCTTATTGCATGGGAATCCTATTGGGAACCGACTCAATTCACCATGATACTTAGAGTCCGTTCCTTAAAATGTTGCTCGATAATGAAATGCAAACTCATACAAGCATGTCCCATTGGGAACTCACTGAATTTGCCTCGAAATTTTGATTCCATTCGTGAAAATTTTTCTATATCCCGAACAGTCCACTTATTACTACTGCGGCCTACTGGGAACTAACCGAAATCACCATGTTACTCAAGTCGGCTCACCAAATTTTTATAAATCTTTCAAAGTACACATATTACAAGAGCAGGCTACTAGGAACTAACTGAATTCACAAGGAAACAGTGTTTGAGTTCGTTAAAACGTTGCTCTATCTTGAATAACAAGCTTATTACATGCGAATCCTATTGGGAACCGACTCAATTCACCATGATACTTAGAGTCCGTTCCTTAAAATGTTGCTCGATAATGAAATGCAAACTCATACAAGCATGTCCCATTGGGAACTCACTGAATTCGCCTAGAAATTTTGATTCCATTCGTGAAAATTTTTCTATATGCCGAACAGTCCACTTATTACTACTGCGGCCTATTGGGAACTAACCAAATTCACCATGTTACTCAGATTCGGCTAACCAAATTTTTATAAATCTTTAAAAGTACACATACTACAAGAGCAGGCTACTAGGAACTAACTGAATTCACAAAGAAACAGTGTTTCAGTTCGTTAAAACGTTGCTCTATCTTGAATAACAAGCTTATTACAAGCGAATCCTATTGGGAATCGACTCAATTCTTCATGATACTTAGAGTCCGTTCCTTAAAATGTTGCTCGATAATGAAATGCAAACTAATACAAGCATGTCCCGTTGGGAACTCACAGAATTCGCCTAGAAATTTTGATTCCATTCGTGAAAATTTTTCTATATCCCGAAAGTCCACTTATTACTACTGCGGCCTATTGGGAACTAACCGAATTCACCATTTTACTCAGATTCGGCTCACCAAACTTTTATAAATCTTTAAAAGTACACATATTACAAGAGCAGGCTACTAGGAACTAACTGAACTCACAAGGAAACAGTGTTTCAGTTCGTTAAAACGTTGCTCTATCTTGAATAACAAGCTTATTACATGCGAATCCTATTGGGAACCTACTCAATTCGCCATGATACTTGGATTCCGTTCCTTAAAAGGTTGCTCGATATTGAAAAGCAAACTCATACAAGCATGTCCCATTGGGAACTCACTGAATTCGCCTAGAAACTTTGATTCCATTCGTGAAAATTTTTCTATATCCCGAACAGTCCACTTATTACTATTGCGGCCTATTGGGAACTAACCAAATTCACCATGTTACTCTGATTCGGCTCACCAAATTTTTATAAATCTTTAAAAGTACACATATTACAAGAGCAGGCTACTAGGAACTAACTGAATTCACAAAGAAACAGTGTTTCAGTTCGTTAAAACGTTGCTCTATCTTGAATAGCAAGCTTATTGCATGGGAATCCTATTGGGAACCGACTCAATTCACCATGATACTTAGAGTCCGTTCCTTAAAATGTTGCTTGATAATGAAATGCAACTCATACAAGCATGTCCCGTTGGGAACTCACTGAATTTGCCTCGAAATTTTGATTCCATTCGTGAAAATTTTTCTATATCCCGAACAGTCCACTTATTACTACTGCGGCCTACTGGGAACTAACCGAAATCACCATGTTACTCACAGTCGGCTCACCAAATTTTTATAAATCTTTCAAAGTACACATATTACAAGAGCAGGCTACTAGGAACTAACTGAATTCACAAGGAAACAGTGTTTGAGTTCGTTAAAACGTTGCTCTATCTTGAATAACAAGCTTATTACATGGGAATCCTATTGGGAACCGACTCAATTCACCATGATACTTAGAGTCCGTTCCTTAAAATGTTGCTCGATAATGAAATGCAAACTCATACAAGCATGTCCCATTGGGAACTCACTGAATTCGCGTAGAAATTTTGATTCCATTCGTGAAAATTTTTCTATATGCCGAACAGTCCACTTATTACTACTGCGGCCTATTGGGAACTAACCAAATTCACCATGTTACTCAGATTCGGCTCACCAAATTTTTATAAATCTTTAAAAGTACACATACTACAAGAGCAGGCTACTAGGAACTAACTGAATTCACAAAGAAACAGTGTTTCAGTTCGTTAAAACGTTGCTCTATCTTGAATAACAAGCTTATTACAAGCGAATCCTATTGGGAACCGACTCAATTCACCATGATACTTAGAGTCCGTTCCTTAAAATGTTGCTCGATAATGAAATGCAAACTCATACAAGCATGTCCCATTGGGAACTCACTGAATTCGCCTAGAAATTTTGATTCCATTCGTGAAAATTTTTCTATATGCCGAACAGTCCACTTATTACTACTGCGGCCTATTGGGAACTAACCAAATTCACCATGTTACTCAGATTCGGCTAACCAAATTTTTATAAATCTTTAAAAGTACACATACTACAAGAGCAGGCTACTAGGAACTAACTGAATTCACAAAGAAACAGTGTTTCAGTTCGTTAAAACGTTGCTCTATCTTGAATAACAAGCTTATTACAAGCGAATTATTGGGAATCGACTCAATTCTTCATGATACTTAGAGTCCGTTCCTTAAAATGTTGCTCGATAATGAAATGCAAACTAATACAAGCATGTCCGGTTGGGAACTCACAGAATTCGCCTAGAAATTTTGATTCCATTCGTGAAAATTTTTCTATATCCCGAACAGTCCACTTATTACTACTGCCCCCTATTGGGAAGTAACCGAATTCACCATGTTACTCAGATTCGGCTCACCAAAATTTTATAAATCTTTAAAAGTACACATATTATAAGAGCAGGCTACTAGGAACTAACTGAATTCACAAAGAAACAGTGTTTCAGTTCGTTAAAACGTTGCTCTATCTTGAATAACAAGCTTATTACATGCGAATCCTATTGGGAACCTATTCAATTCACCATGATACTTAGAGTCCGTTCCTTAAAATGTTGCTCTATAATGAAATGCAAACTCATACAAGCATGTCCCATTGGGAACTCACTGAATTCGCCTAGAAATATTGATTCCATTCATGAAAATTTTTGTATATCCCGAACAGTCCACTTATTACTACTGAGTCCTATTGGGAACTAACCGAATTCACCATGTTACTCAGATTCGGCTAACCAAATTTTTATAAATCTTAAAAAGTACACATATTACAAGTGCAGGCTACTAGGAACTAACTGAATTCACAAAGAAACAGTGTTTCAGTTCGTTAAAACGTTGCTCTATCTTGAATAACAAGCTTATTACATGCGAATCCTATTGGGAACCGACTCAATTCACCAGGATACTTAGAGTCCGTTCCTTAAAATGTTGCTCGATAATGAAATGCAAACTCATACAAGCATGTCCCATTGGGAACTCACTGAATTCGCCTAGAAATTTTGATTCCATTCGTGAAAATTTTTCTATATCCCGAACAGTCCACTTATTACTACTGCGGCCTATTGGGAACTAACCGAATTCACCATGTTACTCAGATTGAGCTCACCAAATTTTTATAAATCTTTAAAAGTACACATATTACAAGAGCATGCTACTAGGAACTAACTGAATTCACAAAGAAACACTGTTTCAGTTCGTTAAAACGTTGCTCTATCTTGAATAACAAGCTTATTACATGCGAATCCTATTGGGAACCGACTCAATTCACCATGGTACTTAGAGTCCGTTCCTTAAAATGTTGCTCGATAATGAAATGCAAACTCATACAAGCATGTCCCATTGGGAACTCACTGAATTCGACTAGAAATATTGATTCCATTCATGAAAATTTTTCTATATCCTGAACAGTCCACTTATTACTTCTGCGGCCTATTGGGAACTAACCGAAATCACCATGTTACTCAGATTCAGCTCCCCAAACTTTTATAAATCTTTAAAGTACACATATTACAAGAGCAGGCTACTAGGAACTAACTGAATTCACAAAGAAACAGTGTTTCAGTTCGTTAAAAAGTTGCTCTATCTTGAATAACAAGCTTATTACATGCGAATCCTATTGGGAACCTACTCAATTCGCCATGATTCTTGGATTCCGTTCCTTAATATGTTGCTCGATATTGAAAAGCAAACTCATACAAGCATGTCCCATTGGGAACTCACTGAATTTGCCTGGAAATTTTGATTCCATTCCTGAAAATTTTTCTATATCCCGAACAGTCCACTTATTACTACTGCCGCCTATTGGGAACTAACCGAGTTCACCATGTTACTCAGATTCGGCTCACCAAATTTTTATAAATCTTTAAAAGTACACATATTACAAGAGCAGGCTACTAGGAACTAACTGAATTCACAAAGAAACAGTGTTTCAGTTCGTTAAAACGTTGCTCTATCTTGAATAACAAGCTTATTACATGCGAATCCTATTGGGAACCTACTCAATTCACCATGATACTTGGATTCCGTTCCTTAAAACGTTGCTCGATAATGAAATGCAAACTCATACAAGCATGTCCCATTGGGAACTCACAGAATTCGCCTAGAAATTTTGATTCCAATCGTGAAAATTTTTCTATATCCCGAACAGTCCACTTATTACTACTGCGGCCTATTGGGAACTAACCGAGTTCACCATGTTACTCAGATTCGGCTCACCAAATTTTTATAAATCTTTAAAAGTACACATATTACAAGAGCAGGCTACTAGGAACTAACTGAATTCACAAAGAAACAGTGTTTCAGTTCGTTAAAATGTTGCTCTATCTTGAATAACAAGCTTATTACATGCGAATCCTATTGGGAACCTACTCAATTCACCATGATACTTGTATTCCGTTCTTAAAACGTTGCTCGATAATGAAATGCAAACTCATACAAGCATGTCCCATTGGGATCTCACTGAATTTGCCTCGAAATTTTGATTCCATTCGTGAAAATTATTCTATATCCCGAACAGTCCACTTATTACTACTGCGGCCTACTGGGAACACACCGAATTCACCATTTTACTCAGATTCGGCTCACCAAATTTTTATAAATCTTTCAAAGTACACATATTACAAGAGCAGGCTACTAGGAACTAACTGAATTCACAAAGAAACAGTGTTTCAGTTCGTTAAAACGTTGCTCTATCTTGAATAACAAGCTTATTACATGCGAATCCTATTGGGAACCGACTCAATTCACCATGATACTTAGAGTCCGTTCCTTAAAATGTTTCTCGATAATGAAATGCAAACTCATACAAGCATGTCCCATTCGAAACTCACTGAATTCGCCTAGAAATTTTGATTCCATTCGTGAAAATTTTTCTATATGCCGAACAGTCCACTTATTACTACTGCGGCCTATTGGGATCTAACCGAATTCACCATGTTACTCAGAGTCGGCTCACCAAATTTTTATAAATCTTTAAAAGTACACATATTACAAGAGCAGGCTACTAGGAACTAACTGAATTCACAAAGAAACAGTGTTACAGTTCGTTAAAATGTTGCTCTATCTTGAATAACAAGCTTATTACAAGCGAATCCTATTGGGAATCAACTCAATTCACCATGATACTTAGAGTCCGTTCCTTAAAATGTTGCTCGATAATGAAATGCAAACTCATACAAGCATGTCCCATTGGGAACTCACAGAATTCGCCTAGAAATTTTGATTCCAATCGTGAAAATTTTTCTATATCCCGAACAGTCCACTTATTACTACTGCGGCCTATTGGGAACTAACCGATTTCACCATGTTACTCAGATTCGGCTCACCAAATTTTTATAAATCTTTAAAAGTACACATATTACAAGAGCAGGCTACTAGGAACTAACTGAATTCACAAAGAAACACTGTTTCAGTTCGTTAAACGTTGCTCTATATTGACTAACAAGCTTATTACATGCGAATCCTATTGGGAACCTACTCAATTCACCAAGATACATGCATTCCGTTCCTTAAAATGTTGCTCGATATTGAAAAGCAAACTCATACAAGCATGTCCCATTGGGAACTCACTGAATTCGCCTAGAAATTTTGATTCCATTCGTGAAAATTTTTCTATATCCCGAACAGTCCACTTATTACTACTGCGGCCTATTGGGAACTAACCGAGTTCACCATGTTACCCAGATTCGGCTCACCAAATTTTTATAAATCTTTAAAAGTACACATATTACAAGAGCAGGCTGCTAGGAACTAACTGAATTCACAAAGAAACAGTTTTTCAGTTGGTTAAAACGTTGCTCTATCTAGAATAACAAGCTTATTACATGCGAATCCTATTGGGAACCAATTCAATTCACCATGATACTTATATTCCGTTCTTCAAAATGTTGCTCGATATTGAAAAGCAAACTCATACAAGCATGTCCCATTGGGAACTCACTGAATTCGCCTAGAAATTTTGATTCCATTCGTGAAAATTTTTCTATATCCCGAACAGTCCACTTATTACTACTGCGGCCTATTGGGAACTAACCGAATTCACCATGTTACTCAGATTCGGCTCACCAAATTTTATAAATCTTGAAAAGTACACATATTACAAGAGCAGGCTACTAGAAACTAACTGAATTCACCAAGAAACAGTGTTTCAGTTCGTTAAAACGTTGCTCTATCTTGAATAACAAGCTTATTACATGCGAATCCTAAAGGGAACCTATTCAATTCACAATGATACTTAGAGTCCGTTCCTTAAAATGTTGCTCGATAATGAAATGCAAACTCATACAAGCATGTCCCATTGGGAACTCACTGAATTCGCCTAGAAATATTGATTCCATTCATGAAAATTTTTCTATATCCCGAACAGTCCACTTATTACTACTGCCCCCTATTGGGAACTAACCGAATTCACCATGTTACTCAGATTCGGCTCACCAAACTTTTATAAATCTTTAAAGTACACATATTACAAGAGCAGGCTACTAGGAACTAACTGAATTCACAAAGAAACAGTGTTTCAGTTCGTTAAAAAGTTGCTCTATCTTGAATAACAAGCTTATTACATGCGAATCCTATTGGGAACCTACTCAATTCGCCATGTTTCTTGGATTCCGTTCCTTAATATGTTGCTCGATATTGAAAAGCAAACTCATACAAGCATGTCCCATTGGGAACTCACTGAATTTGCCTGGAAATTTTGATTCCATTCCTGAAAATTTTTCTATATCCCGAACAGTCCACTTATTACTACTGCCGCCTATTGGGAACTAACCGAGTTCACCATGTTACTCAGATTCGGCTCACCAAATTTTTATAAATCTTTAAAAGTACACATATTACAAGAGCAGGCTACTAGGAACTAACTGTATTCACAAAGAAACAGTGTTTCAGTTCGTTAAAACGTTGCTCTATCTTGAATAACAAGCTTATTACATGCGAATCCTATTGGGAACCTACTCAATTCACCAAGATACATGCATTCCGTTCCTTAAAATGTTGCTCGATATTGAAAAGCAAACTCATACAAGCATGTCCCATTGGGAACTCACTGAATTCGCCTAGAAATTTTGATTCCATTCGTGAAAATTTTTCTATATCCCGAACAGTCCACTTATTACTACTGCGGCCTATTGGGAACTAACCGAGTTCACCATGTTACCCAGATTCGGCTCACCAAATTTTTATAAATCTTTAAAAGTACACATATTACAAGAGCAGGCTGCTAGGAACTAACTGAATTCACAAAGAAACAGTTTTTCAGTTGGTTAAAACGTTGCTCTATCTAGAATAACAAGCTTATTACATGCGAATCCTATTGGGAACCAATTCAATTCACCATGATACTTATATTCCGTTCTTCAAAATGTTGCTCGATATTTAAAAGCAAACTCATACAAGCATGTCCCATTGGGAACTCACTGAATTCGCCTAGAAATTTTGATTCCATTCGTGAAAATTTTTCTATATCCCGAACAGTCCACTTATTACTACTGCGGCCTATTGGGAACTAACCGAATTCACCATGTTACTCAGATTCGGCTCACCAAATTTTATAAATCTTGAAAAGTACACATATTACAAGAGCAGGCTACTAGAAACTAACTGAATTCACCAAGAAACAGTGTTTCAGTTCGTTAAAACGTTGCTCTATCTTGAATAACAAGCTTATTACATGCGAATCCTAAAGGGAACCTATTCAATTCACAATGATACTTAGAGTCCGTTCCTTAAAATGTTGCTCGATAATGAAATGCAAACTCATACAAGCATGTCCCATTGGGAACTCACTGAATTCGCCTAGAAATATTGATTCCATTCATGAAAATTTTTCTATATCCCGAACAGTCCACTTATTACTACTGCCCCCTATTGGGAACTAACCGAATTCACCATGTTACTCAGATTCGGCTCACCAAACTTTTATAAATCTTTAAAGTACACATATTACAAGAGCAGGCTACTAGGAACTAACTGAATTCACAAAGAAACAGTGTTTCAGTTCGTTAAAAAGTTGCTCTATCTTGAATAACAAGCTTATTACATGCGAATCCTATTGGGAACCTACTCAATTCGCCATGATTCTTGGATTCCGTTCCTTAATATGTTGCTCGATATTGAAAAGCAAACTCATACAAGCATGTCCCATTGGGAACTCACTGAATTTGCCTGGAAATTTTGATTCCATTCCTGAAAATTTTTCTATATCCCGAACAGTCCACTTATTACTACTGCCGCCTATTGGGAACTAACCGAGTTCACCATGTTACTCAGATTCGGCTCACCAAATTTTTATAAATCTTTAAAAGTACACATATTACAAGAGCAGGCTACTAGGAACTAACTGAATTCACAAAGAAACAGTGTTTCAGTTCGTTAAAACGTTGCTCTATCTTGAATAACAAGCTTATTACATGCGAATCCTATTGGGAACCTACTCAATTCACCATGATACTTGGATTCCGTTCCTTAAAACGTTGCTCGATAATGAAATGCAAACTCATACAAGCATGTCCCATTGGGAACTCACAGAATTCGCCTAGAAATTTTGATTCCAATCGTGAAAATTTTTCTATATACCGAACAGTCCACTTATTACTACTGCGGCCTATTGGGAACTAACCGAGTTCACCATGTTACTCAGATTCGGCTCACCAAATTTTTATAAATCTTTAAAAGTACACATATTACAAGAGCAGGCTACTAGGAACTAACTGAAAACCACAAAGAAACAGTGTTTCAGTTCGTTAAAATGTTGCTCTATCTTGAATAACAAGCTTATACATGCGAATCCTATTGGGAACCTACTCAATTCACCATGATACTTGGATTCCGTTCTTAAAACGTTGCTCGATAATGAAATGCAAACTCATACAAGCATGTCCCATTGGGATCTCACTGAATTTGCCTCGAAATTTTGATTCCATTCGTGAAAATTATTCTATATCCCGAACAGTCCACTTATTACTACTGCGGCCTACTGGGAACACACCGAATTCACCATTTTACTCAGATTCGGCTCACCAAATTTTTATAAATCTTTCAAAGTACACATATTACAAGAGCAGGCTACTAGGAACTAACTGAATTCACAAAGAAACATTGTTTCAGTTCGTTAAAACGTTGCTCTATCTTGAATAACAAGCTTATTACATGCGAATCCTATTGGGAACCGACTCAATTCACCATGATACTTAGAGTCCGTTCCTTAAAATGTTTCTCGATAATGAAATGCAAACTCATACAAGCATGTCCCATTCGAAACTCACTGAATTCGCCTAGAAATTTTGATTCCATTCGTGAAAATTTTTCTATATGCCGAACAGTCCACTTATTACTACTGCGGCCTATTGGGATCTAACCGAATTCACCATGTTACTCAGAGTCGGCTCACCAAATTTTTATAAATCTTTAAAAGTACACATATTACAAGAGCAGGCTACTAGGAACTAACTGAATTCACAAAGAAACAGTGTTTCAGTTCGTTAAAATGTTGCTCTATCTTGAATAACAAGCTAATTACAAGCGAATCCTATTGGGAATCAACTCAATTCACCATGATACTTAGAGTCCGTTCCTTAAAATGTTGCTCGATAATGAAATGCAAACTCATACAAGCATGTCCCATTGGGAACTCACAGAATTCGCCTAGAAATTTTGATTCCAATCGTGAAAATTTTTCTATATCCCGAACAGTCCACTTATTACTACTGCGGCCTATTGGGAACTAACCGATTTCACCATGTTACTCAGATTCGGCTCACCAAATTTTTATAAATCTTTAAAAGTACACATATTACAAGAGCAGGCTACTAGGAACTAACTGAATTCACAAAGAAACACTGTTTCAGTTCGTTAAACGTTGCTCTATATTGACTAACAAGCTTATTACATGCGAATCCTATTGGGAACCTACTCAATTCACCAAGATACATGCATTCCGTTCCTTAAAATGTTGCTCGATATTGAAAAGCAAACTCATACAAGCATGTCCCATTGGGAACTCACTGAATTCGCCTAGAAATTTTGATTCCATTCGTGAAAATTTTTCTATATCCCGAACAGTCCACTTATTACTACTGCGGCCTATTGGGAACTAACCGAGTTCACCATGTTACCCAGATTCGGCTCACCAAATTTTTATAAATCTTTAAAAGTACACATATTACAAGAGCAGGCTGCTAGGAACTAACTGAATTCACAAAGAAACAGTGTTTCAGTTGGTTAAAACGTTGCTCTATCTAGAATAACAAGCTTATTACATGCGAATCCTATTGGGAACCAATTCAATTCACCATGATACTTATATTCCGTTCTTCAAAATGTTGCTCGATATTGAAAAGCAAACTCATACAAGCATGTCCCATTGGGAACTCACTGAATTCGCCTAGAAATTTTGATTCCATTCGTGAAAATTTTTCTATATCCCGAACAGTCCACTTATTACTACTGCGGCCTATTGGGAACTAACCGAATTCACCATGTTACTCAGATTCGGCTCACCAAATTTTATAAATCTTGAAAAGTACACATATTACAAGAGCAGGCTACTAGAAACTAACTGAATTCACCAAGAAACAGTGTTTCAGTTCGTTAAAACGTTGCTCTATCTTGAATAACAAGCTTATTACATGCGAATCCTAAAGGGAACCTATTCAATTCACAATGATACTTAGAGTCCGTTCCTTAAAATGTTGCTCGATAATGAAATGCAAACTCATACAAGCGTGTCCCATTGGGAACTCACTGAATTCGCCTAGACATTTTGATTCCATTCGTGAAAATTTTTCTATATCCCGAACAGTCCACTTATTACTACTGCGGCCTATTGGGAACTAACCGAATTCACCATGTTACTCAGATTCGGCTCAACAAATTTTTATAAATCTTGAAAAGTACATATATTACAAGAGCAGGCTACTAGGAACTAACTGAATTCACAAAGAAACAGTGTTTCAGTTCGTTAAAACGTTGCTCTATCTTGAATATCAAGCTTATTACATGCGAATCCTATTGGGAACCTACTCAATTCACCATGATACTTGGATTCCGTTCCTTAAAATGTTGCTCGATAATGAAATGCAAACTCATATAAGCATGTCCCATTGGGAACTCACTGAATTTGCCTCGAAATTTTGATTCCATTCGTGAAAATTATTCTATATCCCGAACAGTCCACTTATTACTACTGCGGCCTACTGGGAACTCACCGAATTCACCATTTTACTCAGATTCGGCTCACCAAATTTTTATAAATCTTTCAAAGTACACATATTACAAGAGCAGGCTACTAGGAACTAACTGAATTCACAAAGAAACAGTGTTTCAGTTCGTTAAAACGTTGCTCTATCTTGAATAACAAGCTTATTCCATGCGAATCCTATTGGGAACCAACTCAATTCACCATGATACTTAGAGTCTGTTCCTTAAAATGTTGCTCGATAATGAAATGCAAACTCATACAAGCATGTCCCATTGGGAACTCACTGAAATCGCCTAGAATTTTTGATTCCATTCGTGAAAATTTTTCTATATGCCGAACAGTCCACTTATTACTACTGTGGCCTATTGGGAACTAACCGAATTCACCATGTTACTCAGATTCGGCTAACCAAATTTTTATAAATCTTTAAAAGTACACATATTACAAGAGCAGGCTACTAGGAACTAACTGAATTCACAAAGAAACAGTGTTTCAGTTCGTTAAAACGTTGCTATATCTTGAATAACAAGCTAATTACAAGCGAATCCTATTGGGAACCTACTCAATTCACCACGATACTTAGAGTCCGTTCCTTAAAATGTTGCTCGATAATGAAATGCAAACTCATACAAGCGTGTCCCATTGGGAACTCACTGAATTCGCCTAGAAATATTGATTCCATTCATGAAAATTTTTCTATATCCCGAACAGTCCACTTATTACTACTGCGGCCTATTGGGAACTAACCGAATTCACCATGTTACTCAGATTCGGCTCACCAAACTTTTATAAATCTTTAAAAGTACACATATTACAAGAGCAGGCTACTAGGAACTAACTGAACTAACAAAGAAACAGTGTTTCAGTTCGTTAAAACGTTGCTCTATCTTGAATAACAAGCTTATTACATGCGAATCCTATTGGGAACTTACTCAATTCGCCATGATACTTGGATTCCGTTCCTTAAAATGTTGCTCGATATTGAAAAGCAAACTCATACAAGCATGTCCCATTGGGAACTCACTGAATTCGCCTAGAAATTTTGATTCCATTCGTGAAAATTTTTCTATATCCCGAACAGTCCACTTATTACTACTGCGGCCTATTGGGAAGTAACAGAATTCAACATGTTACTCAGATTCGGCTCACCAAATTTTTATAAATCTTGAAAAGTACACATATTACAAGAGCAGGCTACTAGGAACTAACTGAATTCACAAAGAAACACTGTTTCAGTTCGTTAAAACGTTGCTCTATCTTGAATAACAAGCTTATTACATGCGAATCCTATTGGGAACCTATTAAATTCACCATGGTACTTGGATTTCGTTCCTTAAAATGTTGCTCGATAATGAAATGCAAACTCATACAAGCATGTCCCATTGGGAACTCACTGAATTTGCCTCGAAATTTTGATTCCATTCGTGAAAATTATTCTATATCCCGAACAGTCCACTTATTACTACTGCGGCCTATTGGGAACTAACCGAATTCACCATGTTACTCAGATTCGGCTAACCAAATTCTTATAAATCTTTAAAAGTACACATATTACAAGAGCAGGCTACTACGAACTAACTGAATTCACAAAGTAACAGTGTTTCAGTTCGTTAAAACGTTGCTCTATCTTGAATAACAAGCTTATTACATGCGAATCCTATTGGGAACCGACTCAATTCACCATGATACTTAGAGTCCGTTCCTTAAAATGTTGCTCGATAATGAAATGCAAACTCATACAAGCATGTCCTATTGGGAACTCACTGAATTCGCCTAGAAATTTTGATTCCATTCGTGAAAATTATTCTATATCCCGAACAGTCCACTTATTACTACTGCGGCCTATTGGGAACTAACCGAATTCACCATGTTACTCAGATTCGGCTCACCAAACTTTTATAAATCTTTAAAGTACACATATTACAAGAGCAGGCTACTAGGAACTAATGAATTCACAAACAAACAGTGTTTCAGTTCGTTAAAACGTTCCTTTATCTTGAATAACAAACTTATTACATGCGAATCCTATTGGGAACCTACTCAATTCGCCATGATTCTTGGATTCCGTTCCTTAAAATGTTGCTCGTTATTGAAAAGCAAACTCATACAAGCATGTCCCATTGGGAACTCACTAAATTCGCCTAGACATTTTGATTCCATTCGTGAAAATTTTTCTATATCCCGAACAGTCCACTTATTACTACTGCGGCCTATTGGTAACTAACCGAATTCAACATTTTACTCAGATTCGGCTCACCAAATTTTTATAAATCTTGAAAAGTACATATATTACAAGAGCAGGCTACTATGAACTAACTGAATTCACAAAGAAACAGTGTTTCAGTTCGTTAAAACGTTGCTCTATCTTGAATAACAAGCTTATTCCATGCGAATCCTATTGGGAACCTACTCAATTCACCATGATACTTGGATTCCGTTCTTTAAAATGTTGCTCGATATTGAAAAGCAAACTCATACAAGCATGTCCCATTGGGAACTCACTGAATTCGCCTAGAAATTTTGATTCCATTCGTGAAAATTATTCTATATCCCGAACAGTCCACTTATTACTACTGCGGCCTACTGAGAACTCACCGAATTCACCATTTTACTCAGATTCGGCTCACCAAATTTTTATAAATCTTTCAAAGTACACATATTACAAGAGCAGGCTACTAGGAACTAACTGAATTCACAAAGAAACAGTGTTTCAGTTCGTTAAAACGTTGCTCTATCTTGAATAACAATCTTATTACATGCGAATCCTATTGGGAACCAACTCAATTCACCATGATACTTAGGGTCTGTTCCTTAAAATGTTGCTCGATAATGAAATGCAAACTCATACAAGCATGTCCCATTGGGAACTCACTGAAATCGCCTAGAAATTTTGATTCCATTCGTGAAAATTTTTCTATATGCCGAACAGTCCACTTATTACCTCTGCGGCCTATTGGGAACTAACCGAATTCACCATGTTACTCAGATTCGGCTAACCAAATTTTTATAAATCTTTAAAAGTACACATATTACAAGAGCAGGCTACTAGGAACTAACTGAATTCACAAAGAAACAGTGTTTCAGTTCGTTAAAACGTTGCTCTATCTTGAATAACAAGCTAATTACAAGCGAATCCTATTGGGAATCGACTCAATTCACCACGATACTTAGAGGCCGTTCCTTAAAATGTTGCTCGATAATGAAATGCAAACTCATACAAGCGTGTCCCATTGGGAACTCACTGAATTCGCCTAGAAATATTGATTCCATTCATGAAAATTTTTCTATATCCCGAACAGTCCACTTATTACTACTGCGGCCTATTGGGAACTAACCGAATTCACCATGTTACTCAGATTCGGCTCACCAAATTTTTATAAATCTTGAAAAGTACACATATTACAAGAGCAGGCTACTAGGAACTAACTGAATTCACAAAGAAACACTGTTTCAGTTCGTTAAAACGTTGCTCTATCTTGAATAACAAGCTTATTACATGCGAATCCTATTGGGAACCTATTAAATTCACCATGTTACTTGGATTTCGTTCCTTAAAATGTTGCTCGATAATGAAATGCAAACTCATACAAGCATGTCCCATTGGGAACTCACTGAATTTGCCTCGAAATTTTGATTCCATTCGTGAAAATTATTCTATATCCCGAACAGTCCACTTATTACTACTGCGGCCTATTGGGAACTAACCGAATTCACCATGTTACTCAGATTCGGCTAACCAAATTCTTATAAATCTTGAAAAGTACACATATTACAAGAGCAGGCTACTAGGAACTAACTGAATTCACAAAGTAACAGTGTTTCAGTTCGTTAAAACGTTGCTCTATCTTGAATAACAAGCTTATTACATGCGAATCCTATTGGGAACTTACTCAATTCGCCATGATACTTGGATTCCGTTCCTTAAAATGTTGCTCGATATTGAAAAGCAAACTCATACAAGCATGTCCCATTGGGAACTCACTGAATTCGCCTAGAAATTTTGATTCCATTCGTGAAAATTTTTCTATATCCCGAACAGTCCACTTATTACTACTGCGGCCTATTGGGAACTAAACGAATTCACCATGTTACTCAGATTCGGCTCACCAATTTTATAAATCTTGAAAAGTACACATATTACAAGAGCAGGCTACTAGAAACTAACTGAATTCACCAAGAAACAGTGTTTCAGTTCGTTAAAACGTTGCTCTATCTTGAATAACAAGCTTATTACATGCGAATCCTAAAGGGAACCTATTCAATTCACAATGATACTTAGAGTCCGTTCCTTAAAATGTTGCTCGATAATGAAAAGCAAACTCGTACAAGCATGCCCATTGGGAACTCACTGAATTCGCCCAGAAAATTTGATTCCATTCGTGAAAATTTTTCTATATCCCGAACAGTCCACTTATTACTACTGCGGCCTATTGGGAACTAACCGAATTCACCATGTTACTCAGATTCGGCTCACCAAATTTTTATAAATATTTAAAAGTACACATATTAAAAGAGCAGGCTACTAGGAACTAACTGAATTCACAAAGAAACAGTGTTTCAGTTCGTTAAAACGTTGCTCTATCTTGAATAACAAGATAATTACAAGCGAATCCTATTGGGAATCGACTCAATTCACCACGATACTTAGAGTCCGTTCCTTAAAATGTTGCTCGATAATGAAATGCAAACTCATACAAGCGTGTCCCATTGGGAACTCACTGAATTCGCCTAGAAATATTGATTCCATTCATGAAAATTTTTCTATATCCCGAACAGTCCACTTATTACTACTGCGGCCTATTGGGAACTAACCGAATTCACCATGTTACTCAGTTTCGGCTCACCAAACTTTTATAAATCTTTAAAAGTACACATATTACAAGAGCAGGCTACTAGGAACTAACTGAACTAACAAAGAAACAGTGTTTCAGTTCGTTAAAACGTTGCTCTATCTTGAATAACAAGCTTATTACATGCGAATCCTATTGGGAACCTACTCAATTCGCCATGATACTTGGATTCCGTTCCTTAAAATGTTGCTCGATATTGAAAAGCAAACTCATACAAGCATGTCCCATTGGGAACTCACTGAATTCGCCTAGAAATTTTGATTCCATTCGTGAAAATTTTTCTATATCCCGAACAGTCCACTTATTACTACTGCGGCCTTTTGGGAACTGACCGAATTCACCATGTTACTCAGATTCGGCTCACCAAATTTTTATAAATCTTTAAAAGTACACATATTACAAGAGCAGGCTACTAGGAACTAATGAATTCACAAACAAACAGTGTTTCAGTTCGTTAAAACGTTGCTCTATCTTGAATAACAAACTTATTACATGCGAATCCTATTGGGAACCTACTCAATTCGCCATGATTTTGGATTCCGTTCCTTAAAATGTTGCTCGATATTGAAAAGCAAACTCATACAAGCATGTCCCATTGGGAACTCACTGAATTCGCCTAGACATTTTGATTCCATTCGTGAAAATTTTTCTATATCCCGAACAGTCCACTTATTACTACTGCGGCCTATTGGGAACTAACCGAATTCACCATGTTACTCAGATTCGGCTCACCAA
This sequence comes from Rattus norvegicus, assembly GCF_021556685.1. NCBI lineage: Eukaryota > Metazoa > Chordata > Mammalia > Rodentia > Muridae > Rattus > Rattus norvegicus. The sequence continues at coordinate 48,172,804 of NC_141547.1, read as the reverse complement.
ATTTTTATAAATCTTGAAAAGTACATATATTACAAGAGCAGGCTACTATGAACTAACTGAATTCACAAAGAAACAGTGTTTCAGTTCGTTAAAACGTTGCTCTATCTTGAATAACAAGCTTATTCCATGCGAATCCTATTGGGAACCTACTCAATTCACCATGATACTTGGATTCCGTTCTTTAAAATGTTGCGCGATATTGAAAAGCAAACTCATACAAGCATATCCCATTGGGAACTCACTGAATTCGCCTAGAAATTTTGATTCCATTCGTGAAAATTATTCTATATCCCGAACAGTCCACTTATTACTACTGCCGCCTATTGGGAACTAACCGAGTTCACCGTGTTAATCAGATTCGGCTCACCAAATTTTTATAAATCTTTAAAAGTACACATATTACAAGAGCAGGCTACTAGGAACTAACTGAACTCACAAAGAAACAGTGTTTCAGTTCGTTAAAACGTTGCTCTATCTTGATTAACAAGCTTATTACATGCGAATCCTATTGGGAACCAATTCAATTCAACATGATACTTAGATTCCGTTCCTTAGAATGTTGCTCGATATTGAAAAGCAAACTCATACAAGCATGTCCCATTGGTAACTCACTGAATTCGCCTAGAAATTTTGATTCCATTCGTGAAAATTTTTCTATATCCCGAACAGTCCACTTATTACTACTGCGGCCTATTGGGAACTAACCGAATTCACCATGTTACTCAGATTCGGCTCACCAAATTTTTATAAATCTTGAAAAGTGCACATATTACAAGAGCAGGCTACTAGGAACTAACTGAATTCACAAAGAAACACTGTTTCAGTTCGTTAAAACGTTGCTCTATCTTGAATAACAAGCTTATTACATGCGAATCCTATTGGGAACCTATTAAATTCACCACGGTACTTGGATTTCGTTCCTTAAAATGTTGCTCGATAATGAAATGCAAACTCATACAAGCATGTCCCATTGGGAACTCACTGAATTTGCCTCGAAATTTTGATTCCATTCGTGAAAATTATTCTATATCCCGAACAGTCCACTTATTACTACTGCGGCCTATTTGGAACTAACCGAATTCACCATGTTACTCAGATTCGGCTAACCAAATTCTTATAAATCTTTAAAAGTACACATATTACAAGAGCAGGCTACTACGAACTAACTGAATTCACAAAGTAACAGTGTTTCAGTTCGTTAAAACTTTGCTCTATCTTGAATAACAAGCTTATTACATGCGAATCCTATTGGGAACTGACTCAATTCACCATGATACTTAGAGTCCGTTCCTTAAAATGTTGCTCGATAATGAAATGCAAACTCATACAAGCATGTCCCATTGGGAACTCACTGAATTCGCCTAGAAATTTTGATTCCATTCGTGAAAATTTTTCTATATCCCGAACAGTCCACTTATTACTACTGCGGCCTATTGGGAACTAACCGAGTTCACCATGTTACCCAGATTCGGCTCACCAAATTTTTATAAATCTTTAAAAGTACACAAATTACAAGAGCAGGCTACTAGGAACTAACTGAATTCACAAAGAAACAGTGTTTCAGTTGGTTAAAACGTTGCTCTATCTAGAATAACAAGCTTATTACATGCGAATCCTATTGGGAACCAATTCAATTCACCATGATACTTAGATTCCGTTCTTCAAAATGTTGCTCGATATCAAAAGCAAACTCATACAAGCATGTCCCATTGGGAACTCACTGAATTCGCCTAGAAATTTTGATTCCATTCGTGAAAATTTTTCTATATCCCGAACAGTCCACTTATTACTACTGCGGCCTATTGGGAACTAAACGAATTCACCATGTTACTCAGATTCGGCTCACCAAATTTTATAAATCTTGAAAAGTACACATATTACAGGAGCAGGCTACTAGAAACTAACTGAATTCACCAAGAAACAGTGTTTCAGTTCGTTAAAACGTTGCTCTATCTTGAATAACAAGCTTATTACATGCGAATCCTAAAGGGAACCTATTCAATTCACAATGATACTTAGACCGTTCCTTAAAATGTTGCTCGATAATGAAAAGCAAACTCGTACAAGCATGCCCATTGGGAGCTCACTGAATTCGCCCAGAAAATTTGATTCCATTCGTGAAAATTTTTCTATATCCCGAACAGTCCACTTATTACTACTGCGGCCTATTGGGAACTAACCGAATTCACCATGTTACTCAGATTCGGCTCACCAAATTTTTATAAATCTTTAAAAGTACACATATTAAAAGAGCAGGCTACTAGGAACTAACTGAATTCACAAAGAAACAGTGTTTCAGTTCGTTAAAACGTTGCTCTATCTTGAATAACAAGCTTATTACATGCGAATCCTATTGGGAACCGACTCAATTCACCATGATACTTAGAGTCCGTTCCTTAAAATGTTGCTCGATAATGAAATGCAAACTCATACAAGCATGTCCCATTGGGAACTCACTGAATTCGCCTAGAAATATTGATTCCATTCATGAAAATTTTTCTATATCCCGAACAGTCCACTTATTACTTCTGCGGCCTATTGGGAACTAACCGAATTCACCATGTTACTCAGATTCGGCTCACCAAACTTTTATAAATCTTTAAAGTACACATATTACAAGAGCAGGCTACTAGGAACTAACTGAATTCACAAAGAAACAGTGTTTCAGTTCGTTAAAACGTTGCTCTATCTTGAATAACAAGCTTATTACATGCGAATCCTATTGGGACCCTACTCAATTCGCCATGATTCTTGGATTCCGTTCCTTAAAATGTTGCTCGATATTGAAAAGCAAACTCATACAAGCATGTCCCATTGGGAACTCACTGAAGTCGCCTAGACATTTTGATTCCATTCATGAAAATTTTTCTATATCCCGAACAGTCCACTTATTACTACTGCGGCCTATTGGGAACTAACCGAATTCACCATGTTACTCAGATTCGGCTCAACAAATTTTTATAAATCTTGAAAAGTACATATATTACAAGAGCAGGCTACTAGGAACTAACTGAATTCACAAAGAAACAGTGTTTCAGTTCGTTAAAACGTTGCTCTATCTTGAATATCAAGCTTATTACATGCGAATCCTATTGGGAACCTACTCAATTCACCATGATACTTGGATTCCGTTCCTTAAAATGTTGCTCGATAATGAAATGCAAACTCATACAAGCATGTCCCATTGGGAACTCACTGAATTTGCCTCGAAATTTTGATTCCATTCGTGAAAATTATTCTATATCCCGAACAGTCCACTTATTACTACTGCGGCGTACTGGGAACTCACCGAATTCACCATTTTACTCAGATTCGGCTCACCAAATTTTTATAAATCTTTCAAAGTACACATATTACAAGAGCAGGCTACTAGGAACTAACTGAATTCACAAAGAAGCAGTGTTTCAGTTCGTTAAAACGTTGCTCTATCTTGAATAACAAGCTTATTACATGCGAATCCTATTGGGAACCAACTCAATTCACCATGATACTTAGAGTCTGTTCCTTAAAATGTTGCTCGATAATGAAATGCAAACTCATACAAGCATGTCCCATTGGGAACTCACTGAAATCGCCTAGAAATTTTGATTCCATTCGTGAAAATTTTTCTATATTCCGAACAGTCCACTTATTACTACTGCGGCCTATTGGGAACTAACCGAATTCACCATGTTACTCAGTTTCGGCTAACCAAATTTTTATAAATCTTTAAAAGTACACATATTACAAGAGCAGGCTACTAGGAACTAACTGAATTCACAAAGAAACAGTGTTTCAGTTCGTTAAAACGTTGCTCTATCTTGAATAACAAGCTAATTACAAGCGAATCCTATTGGGAATCGACTCAATTCACCACGATACTTAGAGTCCGTTCCTTAAAATGTTGCTCGATAATGAAATGCAAACTCATACAAGCGTGTCCCATTGGGAACTCACTGAATTCGCCTAGAAATATTGATTCCATTCATGAAAATTTTTCTATATCCCGAACAGTCCACTTATTACTACTGCGGCCTATTGGGAACTAACCGAATTCACCATGTTACTCAGTTTCGGCTCACCAAACTTTTATAAATCTTTAAAAGTACACATATTACAAGAGCAGGCTACTAGGAACTAACTGAACTAACAAAGAAACAGTGTTTCAGTTCGTTAAAACGTTGCTCTATCTTGAATAACAAGCTTATTACATGCGAATCCTATTGGGAACCTACTCAATTCGCCATGATACTTGGATTCCGTTCCTTAAAATGTTGCTCGATATTGAAAAGCAAACTCATACAAGCATGTCCCATTGGGAACTCACTGAATTCGCCTAGAAATTTTGATTCCATTCGTGAAAATTTTTCTATATCCCGAACAGTCCACTTATTACTACTGCGGCCTATTGGGAACTAACCGAATTCACCATGTTACTCAGATTCGGCTCACCAAATTTTTATAAATCTTGAAAAGTACACATATTACAAGAGCAGGCTACTAGGAACTAACTGAATTCACAAAGAAACACTGTTTCAGTTCGTTAAAACGTTGCTCTATCTTGAATAACAAGCTTATTACATGCGAATCCTATTGGGACCCTACTCAATTCGCCATGATTCTTGGATTCCGTTCCTTAAAATGTTGCTCGATATTGAAAAGCAAACTCATACAAGCATGTCCCATTGGGAACTCACTGAAGTCGCCTAGACATTTTGATTCCATTCATGAAAATTTTTCTATATCCCGAACAGTCCACTTATTACTACTGCGGCCTATTGGGAACTAACCGAATTCACCATGTTACTCAGATTCGGCTCCACAAATTTTTATAAATCTTGAAAAGTACATATATTACAAGAGCAGGCTACTAGGAACTAACTGAATTCACAAAGAAACAGTGTTTCAGTTCGTTAAAACGTTGCTCTATCTTGAATATCAAGCTTATTACATGCGAATCCTATTGGGAACCTACTCAATTCACCATGATACTTGGATTCCGTTCCTTAAAATGTTGCTCGATAATGAAATGCAAACTCATACAAGCATGTCCCATTGGGAACTCACTGAATTTGCCTCGAAATTTTGATTCCATTCGTGAAAATTATTCAATATCCCGAACAGTCCACTTATTACTACTGCGGCCTATTGGGAACTAACCGAGTTCACCATGTTACTCAGATTCGGCTCACCAAATTTTTATAAATATTGAAAAGTACACATATTACAAGAGCAGGCTACTAGGAACTAACTGAATTCACAAAGAAACAGTGTTTCAGTTCGTTAAAACGTTGCTCTATCTTCAATAACAAGCTTATTACATGCGAATCCTATTGGGAACCTACTCAATTCGCCATGATTCTTGGATTCCGTTCCTTAAAATGTTGCTCGATATTGAAAAGCAAACTCATCCAAGCATGTCCCATTGGGAACTCACTGAATTCGCCTAGAAATTTTGATTCCATTCGTGAAAATTTTTCTATATCCCGAACAGTCCACTTATTACTACTGCGGCCTATTGGGAACTAACCGAGTTCACCATGTTACTCAGATTCTGCTCACCAAATTTTTATAAATCTTGAAAAGTACATATATTAAAAGAGCAGGCTACTAGGAACTAACTGAAATCACAAAGAAACAGTGTTTCAGTTCGTTAAAACGTTGCTCTATCTTGAATAACAAGCTTATTACATGCGAATCCTATTGGGAACCTACTCAATTCACCATGATACTTGGATTCCGTTCCTTAAAATGTTGCTCGATAATGAAATGCAAACTCATACAAGCATGTCCCATTGGGAACTCACTGAATTTGCCTCGAAATTTTGATTCCATTCGTGAAAATTATTCTATATCCCGAACAGTCCACTTATTACTACTGCGGCCTACTGGGAACTCACCGAATTCACCATTTTACTCAGATTCGGATCACCAAATTTTTATAAATCTTTCAAAGTACACATATTACAAGAGCAGGCTACTAGGAACTAACTGAATTCACAAAGAAACAGTGTTTCAGTTCGTTAAAACGTTGCTCTATCTTGAATAAAAAGCTTATTACAAGCGAATCCTATTGGGAATCGACTCAATTCACCACGATACTTAGAGTCCGTTCCTTAAAATGTTGCTCGATAATGAAATGCAAACTCATACAAGCGTGTCCCATTGGGAACTCACTGAATTCGCCTAGAAATATTGATTCCATTCATGAAAATTTTTCTATATCCCGAACAGTCCACTTATTACTACTGCGGCCTATTGGGAACTAACCGAATTCACCATGTTACTCAGTTTCGGCTAACCAAACTTTTATAAATCTTTAAAAGTACACATATTACAAGAGCAGGCTACTAGGAACTAACTGAACTAACAAAGAAACAGTGTTTCAGTTCGTTAAAACGTTGCTCTATCTTGAATAACAAGCTTATTACATGCGAATCCTATTGGGAACCTACTGAATTCGCCATGATACTTGGATTCCGTTCCTTAAAATGTTGCTCGATATTGAAAAGCAAACTCATACAAGCATGTCCCATTGGGAACTCACTGAATTCGCCTAGAAATTTTGATTCCATTCGTGAAAATTTTTCTATATCCCGAACAGTCCAATTATTACTACTGCGGCCTATTGGGAACTAACCGAATTCACCATGTTACTCAGATTCGGCTCACCAAATTTTTATAAATCTTGAAAAGTACACATATTACAAGAGCAGGCTACTACGAACTAACTGAATTCACAAAGTAACAGTGTTTCAGTTCGTTAAAACTTTGCTCTATCTTGAATAACAAGCTTATTACATGCGAATCCTATTGGGAACCGACTCAATTCACCATGATACTTAGAGTCCGTTCCTTAAAATGTTGCTCGATAATGAAATGCAAACTCATACAAGCATGTCCCATTGTGAACTCACTGAATTCGCCTAGAAATTTTGATTCCATTCGTGAAAATTATTCTATATCCCGAACAGTCCACTTATTACTACTGCGGTCTATTGGGAACTAACCAAATTCACCATGTTACTCAGATTCGGCTCACCAAACTTTTATAAATCTTTAAAGTACACATATTACAAGAGCACGCTACTAGGAACTAACTGAATTCACAAACAAACAGTGTTTCAGTTCGTTAAAACGTTGCTCTATCTTGAATAACAAGCTTATTACATGTGAATCCTATTGGGAACCTACCCAATTCCTCATGATTCTAGGATTCCGTTCCTTAAAATGTTGCTCGATATTGAAAAGCAAACTCATACAAGCATGTCCCATTGGGAACTCACTGAATTCGCCTAGACATTTTGATTCCATTCGTGAAAATTTTTCTATATCCCGAAAAGTCCACTTATTACTACTGCGGCCTATTGGGAACTAACCGAATTCACCATGTTACTCAGATTCGGCTCACCAAATTTTTATAAATCTTGAAAAGTACATATATTACAAGAGCAGGCTACTATGAACTAACTGAATTCACAAAGAAACAGTGTTTCAGTTCGTTAAAACGTTGCTCTATCTTGAATAACACGCTTATTACATGCGAATCCTATTGGGAACCTATTCAATTCACCATGATACTTGGATTTCGTTCCTTAATATGTTGCTCGATATTGAAAAGCAAACTCATACAAGCATGTCAAATTGGGAAATCACTGAATTTGCCTGGAAATTTTGATTCCATTCGTGAAAATTTTTCTATATCCCGAACAGTCCACTTATTACTACTGCCGCCTATTGGGAACTAACCAAATTCACCATGTTACTCAGATTCGGCTCACCAAATTTTTATAAATCTTTAAAAGTACACATATTACAAGAGCAGGCTACTAGGAACTAACTGAATTCACCAAGAAACAGTGCTTCAGTTCGTTAAAACGTTGCTCTATATTGAATAACAAGCTTATTACATGCGAATCCTATTGGGAACCTATTCAATTCACCATGATACTTAGAGTCCGTTTCTTAAAATGTTGCTCGATAATGAAAAGCAAACTCATACAAGCATGCCCATTGGGAACTCACTTTATTCGCCTAGAAATTTTAATTCCATTCGTGAAAATTTTTCTATATCCCAAACAGTCCACTTATTACTACTGCGGCCTATTGGGAACTAACCGAATTCACCATGTTACTCAGATTCGGCTCACCAAATTTTTATAAATCTTGAGAAGTACACATATTACAAGAGCAGGCTACTAGGAACTAACTGAATTCACAAAGAAACAGTGTTTCAGTTCGTTAAAACGTTGCTCTATCTTGAATAACAAGCTTATTACATGCGAATCCTATTGGGAACCTACTCAATTCACCATGATACTTGGATTCCGTTCTTTAAAATGTTGCTCGATATTGAAAATCAAACTCATACAAGCATGTCTCATTGGGAACTCACTGAATTCGCCTAGAAATTTTGATTCCATTCGTGAAAAATTTTCTATATCCCGAACAGTCCACTTATTACTACTGCCGCCTATTGGGAACTAACCGAGTTCACCGTGTTACTCAGATTCGGCTCACCAAATTTTTATAAATCTTTAAAAGTACACATATTACAAGAGCAGGCTACTAGGAACTAACTGAATTCACAAAGAAACAGTGTTTCAGTTCGTTAAAACGTTGCTCTATCTTGATTAACAAGCTTATTACATGCGAATCCAATTGGGAACCTATTCAATTCACCATGATACTTAGATTCCGTTCCTTAAAATGTTGCTCGATATTGAAAAGCAAACTCATCCAAGCATGTCCCATTGGGAACTCACTGAATTCGCCTAGAAATTTTGATTCCATTCGTGAAAATTTTTCTATATCCCGAACAGTCCACTTATTACTACTGCGGCCTATTGGGAACTAACCGAATTCACCATGTTACTCAGATTCTGCTCACCAAATTTTTATAAATCTTGAAAAGTACATATATTAAAAGAGCAGGCTACTAGGAACTAACTGAATTCACAAAGAAACAGTGTTTCAGTTCGTTAAAACGTTGCTCTATCTTGAATAACAAGCTTATTACATGCGAATCCTATTGGGAAACTACTCAATTCACCATGATACTTGGATTCCGTTCCTTAAAATGTTGCTCGATAATGAAATGCAAACTCATACAAGCATGTCCCATTGGGAACTCACTGAATTTGCCTCGAAATTTTGATTCCATTCGTGAAAATTATTCTATATCCCGAACAGTCCACTTATTACTACTGCGGCCTACTGGGAACTCACCGAATTCACCATTTTACTCAGATTCGGATCACCAAATTTTTATAAATCTTTCAAAGTACACATATTACAAGAGCAGGCTACTAGGAACTAACTGAATTCACAAAGAAACAGTGTTTCAGTTCGTTAAAACGTTGCTCTATCTTGAATAACAAGCTTATTACATGCGAATCCTATTGGGAACCAACTCAATTCACCATGATACTTAGAGTCTGTTCCTTAAAATGTTTCTCGATAATGAAATGCAAACTCATACAAGCATGTCCCATTGGGAACTCACTGAATTCGCCTAGAAATTTTGATTCCATTCGTGAAAATTTTTCTATATGCCGAACAGTCCACTTATTACTACTGCGGCCTATTGGGAACTAACCGAATTCACCATGTTACTCAGATTCGGCTCACCAAATTTTTATAAATCTTTAAAAGTACACATATTACAAGAGCAGGCTACTAGGAACTAACTGAATTCACAAAGAAACAGTGTTTCAGTTCGTTATAACGTTGCTCTATCTTGAATAAAAAGCTTATTACAAGCGAATCCTATTGGGAATCGACTCAATTCACCACGATACTTAGAGTCCGTTCCTTAAAATGTTGCTCGATAATGAAATGCAAACTCATACAAGCGTGTCCCATTGGGAACTCACTGAATTCGCCTAGAAATATTGATTCCATTCATGAAAATTTTTCTATATCCCGAACAGTCCACTTATTACTACTGCGGCCTATTGGGAACTAACCGAATTCACCATGTTACTCAGTTTCGGCTAACCAAACTTTTATAAATCTTTAAAAGTACACATATTACAAGAGCAGGCTACTAGGAACTAACTGAACTAACAAAGAAACAGTGTTTCAGTTCGTTAAAACGTTGCTCTATCTTGAATAACAAGCTTATTACATGCGAATCCTATTGGGAACCTACTGAATTCGCCATGATACTTGGATTCCGTTCCTTAAAATGTTGCTCGATATTGAAAAGCAAACTCATACAAGCATGTCCCATTGGGAACTCACTGAATTCGCCTAGAAATTTTGATTCCATTCGTGAAAATTTTTCTATATCCCGAACAGTCCAATTATTACTACTGCGGCCTATTGGGAACTAACCGAATTCACCATGTTACTCAGATTCGGCTCACCAAATTTTTATAAATCTTGAAAAGTACACATATTACAAGAGCAGGCTACTAGGAACTAACTGAATTCACAAAGAAACACTGTTTCAGTTCGTTAAAACGTTGCTCTATCTTGAATAACAAGCTTATTACATGCGAATCCTATTGGGAACCTATTAAATTCACCATGGTACTTGGATTTCGTTCCTTAAAATGTTGCTCGATAATGAAATGCAAACTCATACAAGCATGTCCCATTGGGAACTCAGTGAATTCGCCTAGAAATTTTGATTCCATTCGTGAAAATTATTCTATATCCCGAACAGTCCACTTATTACTACTGCGGCCTATTGTGAACTAACCGAATTCACCATGTTACTCAGATTCGGCTAACCAAATTCTTATAAATCTTTAAAAGTACACATATTACAAGAGCAGGCTACTACGAACTAACTGAATTCACAAAGTAACAGTGTTTCAGTTCGTTAAAACTTTGCTCTATCTTGAATAACAAGCTTATTACATGCGAATCCTATTGGGAACCGACTCAATTCACCATGATACTTAGAGTCCGTTCCTTAAAATGTTGCTCGATAATGAAATGCAAACTCATACAAGCATGTCCCATTGGGAACTCAGTGAATTCGCCTAGAAATTTTGATTCCATTCGTGAAAATTATTCTATATCCCGAACAGTCCACTTATTACTACTGCGGTCTATTGGGAACTAACCAAATTCACCATGTTACTCAGATTCGGCTCACCAAACTTTTATAAATCTTTAAAGTACACATATTACAAGAGCAGGCTACTAGGAACTAACTGAATTCACAAACAAACAGTGTTTCAGTTCGTTAAAACGTTGCTCTATCTTGAATAACAAGCTTATTACATGTGAATCCTATTGGGAACCTACTCAATTCGCCATGATTCTAGGATTCCGTTCCTTAAAATGTTGCTCGATATTGAAAAGCAAACTCATACAAGCATGTCCCATTGGGAACTCACTGAATTCGCCTAGACATTTTGATTCCATTCGTGAAAATTTTTCTATATCCCGAACAGTCCACTTATTACTACTGCGGCCTATTGGGAACTAACCGAATTCACCATGTTACTCAGATTCGGCTCACCAAATTTTTATAAATCTTGAAAAGTACATATATTACAAGAGCAGGCTACTATGAACTAACTGAATTCACAAAGAAACAGTGTTTCAGTTCGTTAAAACGTTGCTCTATCTTGAATAACACGCTTATTACATGCGAATCCTATTGGGAACCTATTCAATTCACCATGATACTTGGATTTCGTTCCTTAATATGTTGCTCGATATTGAAAAGCAAACTCATACAAGCATGTCAAATTGGGAACTCACTGAATTTGCCTGGAAATTTTGATTCCATTCGTGAAAATTTTTCTTTATCCCGAACAGTCCACCCCTTACTACTGCCGCCTATTGGGAACTAACCAAATTCACCATGTTACTCAGATTCGGCTCACCAAATTTTTATAAATCTTTAAAAGTACACATATTACAAGAGCAGGCTACTAGGAACTAACTGAATTCACCAAGAAACAGTGCTTCAGTTCGTTAAAACGTTGCTCTATATTGAATAACAAGCTTATTACATGCGAATCCTATTGGGAACCTATTCAATTCACCATGATACTTAGATTCCGTTCCTTAAAATGTTGCTCGATATTGAAGAGCAAACTCATACAAGCATGTCCCATTGGTAACTCACTGAATTCGCCTAGAAATTTTGATTCCATTCGTGAAAATTTTTCTATATCCCGAACAGTCCACTTATTAATACTGCGACCTATTGGGAACTAACCGAATTCACCATGTTACCCAGATCCGGCTCACCAAAATTTTATAAATCTTTAAAAGTACACATATTACAAGAGCAGGCTACTAGGAACTAACTGAATTCACAAAGAAACAGTGTTTCAGTTCGTTAAAACGTTGCTCTATCTTGAATAACAAGCTTATTACATGCGAATCCTATTGGGAACCGACTCAATTCACCATGATACTTATAGTCCGTTCCTTAAAATGTTGCTCGATAATGAAATGCAAACTCATACAAGCATGTCCCATTGGGAACTCACAGAATTCGCTTAGAAAGTTTGATTCCATTCGTGAAAATTTTTCTATATCCCGAACAGTCCACTTATTACTACTGCGGCCTATTGGGAACTAACCGAGTTCACCATGATACTCAGATTCGGCTCACCAAATTTTTATAAATATTGAAAAGTACACATATTACAAGAGCAGGCTACTAGGAACTAACTGAATTCACAAAGAAACACTGTTTCAGTTCGTTAAAACGTTGCTCTATCTTGAATAACAAGCTTTTACATGCGAATCCTATTGGGAACCTACTCAATTCACCATGATACTTGGATTCCGTTCCTTAAAATATTGCTCGATAATGAAATGCAAACTCATACAAGCATGTCCCATTGGGAACTCACTGAATTTGCCTCGAAATTTTGATTCCATTCGTGAAAATTATTCTATATCCCGAACAGTCCACTTATTACTACTGCGGCCTACTGGGAACTAACCGAATTCACCATTTACTCAGATTCGGCTCACCAAATTTTTATAAATCTTTCAAAGTACACATATTACAAGAGCAGGCTACTAGGAACTAACAGAATTCACAAAGAAACAGTGTTTCAGTTCGTTAAAACGTTGCTCTATCTTAAATAACAAGCTTATTACATGCGAATCCTATTGGGAACCGACTCAATTCACCATGATACTTAGAGTCCGTACCTGAAAATGTTGCTCATTAATGAAATGCAAACTCATACAAGCATGTCCCATTGGGAACTCACTGAATTCGCCTAGAAATTTTGATTCCATTCGTGAAAATTTTTCTATATGCCGAACAGTCCACTTAGTACTACTGCGGCCTTTGGGAACTAACCGAATTCACCATGTTACTCAGATTCGGCTAACCAAATTTTTATAAATCTTTAAAAGTACACATATTACAAGAGCAGGCTACTAGGAACTAACTGAATTCACAAAGAAACAGTGTTTCAGTTCGTTAAAATGTTGCTCTATCTTGAGTAACAAGCTTATTACATGCGAATCCTATTGCGAACCTACTCAATTCACCATGATACTTGGATTCCGTTCCTTAAAATGTTGCTCGATATTGAAAAGCAAACTCATACAAGCAATTCCCATTGGGAACTCACTGAATTCGCCTAGAAATTTTGATTCCATTCGTGAAAATTTTTCTATATCCCGAACAGTCCACTTATTACTATTGCGGCCTATTGGGAACCGAGTTCACCATGTTACTCAGATTCGGCTCACCAAATTTTTATAAATCTTTAAAAGTACACATATTACAAGAGCAGGCTACTAGGAACTAACTGAATTCACAAAGAAACAGTGTTTCAGTTGGTTAAAACGTTGCTCTATCTTGAGTAACAAGCTTATTACATGCGAATCCTATTGGGAACCTATTCAATTCATCATGATACTTAGATTCCGTTCCTTAAAATGTTGCTCGATTTTGAAAAGCAAACTCATACAAGCATGTCCCATTGGAACTCACTGAATTCGCCTAGAAATTTTGATTCCATTCGTGAAAATTTTTCTATATCCCGAACAGGCCACTTATTACTACTGCGGCCTATTGGAAACTAACCGAATTCACCATGTTATTCAGATTCGGCTCACCAAATTTTATGAATCTTGAAATGTACACATATTACAAGAGCAGGCTACTAGGAACTAACTGAATTCACCAAAAAACAGTGTTTCAGTTCGTTAAAACGTTGCTCTATCTTGAATAACAAGCTTATTACATGCGAATCCTATTGGGAACCTATTCAATTCACAATGATACTTAGAGTCCGTTCCTTAAAATGTTGCTCGATAATGAAAAGGAAACTCGTACAAGCATGCCCATTGGGAACTCAATGAATTCGCCTAGAAATTTTGATTCCATTCGTGAAAATTTTTCTATATCCCGAACAGTCCACTTATTACTACTGCGGCCTATTGGGAACTAACCGAATTCACCATGTTACTCAGATTCGGCTCACCAAATTTTTATAAATGTTGAAAAGAACACATATTACAAGAGCAGGCTACTAGGAACTAACTGAATTCACAAAGAAACAGTGTTTCAGTTCGTTTAAACGTTGCTCTAACTTGAATATCAAGCTTATTACATGCGAATCCTATTGGGAACCTACTCAATTCACCATGATACTTGGATTCCGTTCCTTAAAATGTTGCTCGATATTGAAAAGCAAACTCATACAAGCATGTCCCATTGGGAACTCACTGAATTCGCCTAGAAATTTTGATTCCATTCGTGAAAATTTTTCTATATCCCGAACAGTCCACTTATTACTACTGCCGCCTATTGGGAACTAACCGAGTTCACCATGTTACTCAGATTCGGCACACCAAATTTTTGTAAATCTTTAAAAGTACACATATTACAAGAGCAGGCTACTAGGAACTAACTGAATTCACAAAGAAACAGTTTTTCAGTTCGTTAAAACGTTGCTCTATCTTGAATAACAAGCTTATGACATGTGAATCCCATTGGGAACCTACTCAATTCACCATGATACTAGGATTCCGTTCCTTAAAATGTTGCTCGATAATGAAATGCAAACTCATACAAGCATGTCCCATTGGGAAGTCACTGGATTTGCCTCGAAATTTTGATTCCATTCGTGAAAATTATTCTATATCCCGAACAGTCCACTTATTACTACTGCGGCCTACTGGGAACTAAACAAATTCACCATTTTACTCAGATTCGGCTCACCAAATTTTTATAAATCTTTCAAAGTACACATATTACAAGAGCAGGCTACTAGGAACTAACTGAATTCACAAAGAAACAGTGTTTCAGTTCGTTAAAACGTTGCTCTATCTTGAATAACAAGCTTATTACATGCCAATCCTATTGGGAACCTACTCAATTCGCAATGATACTTGGATTCCGTTCCTTAAAATGTTGCTCGATATTGAAAAGCAAACTCATACAAGCATGCCCTTTGGGAACTCACTGTTTTCGTCTAGAAATTTTGATTCCATTCGTGAAAAATTTTCTATATACCGAACAGTCCACTTATTACTACTGCGGCCTATTGGGAAGTAACCGAATTCACCATGTTACTCAGATTCGGCTCACCAATTTTTTATAAATCTTTAAAAGTACACATATTACAAGAGCAGGCTACTAGGAACTTACTGAATTCACAAAGAAACAGTGTTTCAGTTCGTTAAAACGTTGCTCTATCTTGAATATCAAGCTTATTACATGCGAATCCTATTGGGAACCTACTCAATTCACCATGATACTTGGATTCCGTTACTTAAAATCTTGCTCGATATTGAAAAGCAAACTCATACAAGCATGTCCCATTGGGAACTCAGTGAATTCGCCTAGAAATTTTGATTCCATTCGTGAAAATTTTTCTATATCCTGAACAGTCCACTTATTACTACTGCGGCCTACTGGGAACTAACCGAATTCACCATGTTACTCAGATTCGGCTCACCAAATTTTTATAAATCTTGAAAAGTACACATATTACAAGAGCAGGCTAGTAGGAACTAACTGAATTCACCAAGAAACAGTGTTTCAGTTCGTTAAAACGTTGCTCTATCTTGAACAACCAGCTTATTACATGCGAATCCTATTGGGAACCTATTCAATTCACCATGATACTTACATTCCGTTCCTTAAAATGTTGCTCGATATTGAAAAGCAAACTCATACAAGTATGTCCCATTGGGAACTCACTGAATTCGCCTAGAAATTTTGATTCCATTCGTGAAAATTTTTCTATATCCCGAACTGTCCACTTATTACTACTGCGGCCTATTGGGAACTAACCGAATTCACCATGTTACTCAGATTCGGCTCACCAAATTTTTATAAATCTTGAAAAGTACACATATTACAAGAGCAGGCTACTAGGAACTAACTGAATTCACAAAGAAACAGTGTTTCAGTTCGTTAAAACGTTGCTCTATCTTCAATAATACCCTTATTACATGCGAATCCTATTGGGAACCGACTCAATTCACCATGATACTTAGAGTCCGTTCCTTAAAATGTTGCCCGATAATGAAGTGCAAACTCAAACAAGCATGTCCCATTGGGAACTCACTGAATTCGCCTAGAAATTTTGATTCCATTCGAGAAAATTTTTCTATATCCCGAACAGTCCACTTATTACTACTGCGTCCTATTGGGAACTAACCGAATTCACCATGTTACTCAGATTTGGCTCACCAAATTTTTAAAATCTTTAAAAGTACACATATTACCAGAGCAGGCTACTAGGAACTAACTGAATTCACAAAGAAACAGTGTTTCAGTTCGTTAAAACGTTGCTCTATCTTGAATAACAAGCTTATTACATGCGAATCCTATTGGGAACCTACTCAATTTGCCATGATACTTGGATTCCGTTCCTTTAAATGATGCTCGTTATTGAAAAGCAAACTCATACAAGCATGTCCAATTGGGAACTCACTGAATTCGCCTAGAAATTTTGATTCCATTCGTGATAATTTTTCTATATCCCGAATAGTCCACTTATTACTATTGCGGCCTATTGGGAAGTAACCGAATTCACCATGTTACTCAGATTCGGCTCCCGAACATTTTTTTTTGGTTCTTTTTTTCGGAGCTGGGGACCGAACCCAGGGCCTTGCGCTTCCTAGGCAAGCGCTCTACCACTGAGCTAAATCCCCAACCCCACCACAAATTTTTATAAATCTTGAAAAGTACACATATCACAAGGGCAAGCTACTAGGAACTAACTGATTTCACAAAGAAACAGTGTTTCAGTTCGTTAAAACGTTGCTCTATCTTGAATAACAAGCTTATTACATGCGAATCCTATTGGGAACCTACTCAATTTTCCATGATACTTGGATTCCGTTCCTTAAAATGTTGCTCGATTTTGAAAAGCAAACTCATACAAGCATGTCCATTGGGAACTCACTGAATTCGCCTAGAAATTTTGATTCCATTCGTGAAAATTTTTATATCCCGAACAGTCCACTTATTACTACTGCCGCCTATTAGGAACTGACAAATTCACCATGTTACTCAGATTCGGCTCACCAAATTTTTATAAATCTTTAAAAGTACACATATTACAAGAGCAGGCTACTAGGAACTAACTGAGTTCACAAAGAAACAGTGTTTCAGTTCGTTAATACGTTGCATATCTTGAATTACTAGCTTATTACAAGCGAATCCCATTGGGAACCTACTCAATTCACCATGAAAATTGGATTCCGTTCCTTAAAATGTTGCTCGATATTGAAATGCAAAATCATACAAGCATGTCCCATTGGGAACTCAGTGAATTCGCCTAGAAATTTTGATTCCATTCGTGAAAATTTTTCTATACCCCGAACAGTCCACTTACTACTACTGCCGCCTATTGGGAACTAACCGAGTTCACCATGTTACTCAGATTCGGCTAACCAAATTTTTATAATCTTTAAAAGTACACATATTACAAGAGCAGGCTACTAGGAACTAACTGAATTCACAAAGAAACAGTGTTTCAGTTCGTTAAAAGGTTGCTCTATCTTGAATAACAAGCTTATTACATGCGAATCCTATTGGGAACCTATTCAATTGACCATGATACTTAGAGTCCGTTCCTTAAAATGTTGCTCGATATTGAAAAGCAAACTCATACAAGCATGTCCCATTGGGAACTCACTGAATTCGTCTAGAAATTTTGATTCCATTCGTGAAAATTTTTCTATATCCCGAACAGTCCACTTATTACTACTGCGGCTTATTGGGAACTAGCCGAATTCACCATGTTACTCAGATTCGGCTCACCAAATTTTTATAAATCTTTCATAGTACACATATTAAGGAGCAGGCTACTAGGATCTAACTGAATTCACAAAGAAACAGTGTTTCAGTTCGTTAAAACGTTGCTCTATCTTCAATAACAAGCTTATTACATGCGAATCCTATTGGGAACCGACTCAGATCACCATGATACTTAGAGTCCGTTCCTTAAAATGTTGCTCGATAATGAAATGCAAACTCATACAAGCATGTCCCATTGGGAACTCACTGAATTCGCCTAGGAATTTTGATTCCATTCGTGAAAATTTTTCTATATCCCGAACAGTCCACTTATTACTACTGCGTCCTAGTGGGAATTAACCGAATTCACCATGTTACTCAGATTCGGCTCCCCAAATTTTTATAAAACTTTAAAAGTACACATATTACAAGAGCAGGCTACTAGGAACTAACTGAATTCACAAAGAAACAGTGTTTCAGTTCGTTAAAACGTTGCTCTATCTTGAATAACAAGCTTATTACATGCGAATCCTATTGGGAACCTACTCAATTCACCATGATACTTAGATTCCGTTCCTTAAAATGTTGCTCGATAATGAAGTGCAAACTCAAACAAGCATGTCCCATTGGGAACTCACTGAATTCGCCTAGAAATTTTGATTCCATTCGAGAAAATTTTTCTATACCCCGAACAGTCCACTTACTACTACTGCCGCCTATTGGGAACTAACCGAGTTCACCATGTTACTCAGATTCGGCTAACCAAATTTTTATAAATCTTTAAAAGTACACATATTACAAGAGCAGGCTACTAGGAACTAACTGAATTCACAAAGAAACAGTGTTTCAGTTCGTTAAAAGGTTGCTCTATCTTGAATAACAAGCTTATTACATGCGAATCCTATTGGGAACCTATTCAATTGACCATGATACTTAGAGTCCGTTCCTTAAAATGTTGCTCGATATTGAAAAGCAAACTCATACAAGCATGTCCCATTGGGAACTCACTGAATTCGCCTAGAAATTTTGATTCCATTCGTGATAATTTTTCTATATCCCGAATAGTCCACTTATTACTATTGCGGCCTATTGGGAAGTAACCGAATTCACCATGTTACTCAGATTCGGCTCCCCAACATTTTTTTTTGGTTCTTTTTTTCGGAGCTGGGGACCGAACCCAGGGCCTTGCGCTTCCTAGGCAAGCGCTCTACCACTGAGCTAAATCCCCAAACCCTCACCAAATTTTTATAAATCTTGAAAAGTACACATATCACAAGGGCAAGATACTAGGAACTAACTGATTTCACAAAGAAACAGTGTTTCAGTTCGTTAAAACGTTGCTCTATCTTGAATAACAAGCTTATTACATGCGAATCCTATTGGGAACCTACTCAATTTTCCATGATACTTGGATTTCGTTCCTTAAAATGTTGCTCGATTTTGAAAAGCAAACTCATACAAGCATGTCCATTGGGAACTCACTGAATTCGCCTAGAAATTTTGATTCCATTCTTGAAATTTTTCTATATCCCGAACAGTCCACTTATTACTACTGCCGCCTATTAGGAACTGACAAATTCACCATGTTACTCAGATTCGGCTCACCAAATTTTTATAAATCTTTAAAAGTACACATATTACAAGAGCAGGCTACTAGGAACTAACTGAATTCACAAAGAAACAGTGTTTCAGTTCGTTAATACGTTGCATATCTTGAATTACTAGCTTATTACAAGCGAATCCCATTGGGAACCTATTCAATTCACCATGAAAATTGGATTCCGTTCCTTAAAATGTTGCTCGATATTGAAATGCAAAATCATACAAGCATGTCCCATTGGGAACTCAGTGAATTCGCCTAGAAATTTTGATTCCATTCGTGAAAATTTTTCTATACCCCGAACAGTCCACTTATTAGTACTGCCGCCTATTGGGAACTAACCGAGTTCACAATGTTACTCAGATTCGGCTAACCAAATTTTTATAAATCTTGAAAAGTACACATATTACAAGAGCAGGCTAGTAGGAACTAACTGAATTCACAAAGAAACAGTGTTTCAGTTCGTTAAAACGTTGCTCTATCTTGAATAACAAGCTTATTACATGCCAATCCTATTGGGAACCTACTCAATTCGCAATGATACTTGGATTCCGTTCCTTAAAATGTTGCTCGATATTGAAAAGCAAACTCATACAAGCATGCCCTTTGGGAACTCACTGTTTTCGTCTAGAAATTTTGATTCCATTCGTGAAAAATTTTCTATATACCGAACAGTCCACTTATTACTACTGCGGCCTATTGGGAAGTAACCGAATTCACCATGTTACTCAGATTCGGCTCACCAATTTTTTATAAATCTTTAAAAGTACACATATTACAAGAGCAGGCTACTAGGAACTTACTGAATTCACAAAGAAACAGTGTTTCAGTTCGTTAAAACGTTGCTCTATCTTGAATATCAAGCTTATTACATGCGAATCCTATTGGGAACCTACTCAATTCACCATGATACTTGGATTCCGTTACTTAAAATCTTGCTCGATATTGAAAAGCAAACTCATACAAGCATGTCCCATTGGGAACTCAGTGAATTCGCCTAGAAATTTTGATTCCATTCGTGAAAATTTTTCTATATCCTGAACAGTCCACTTATTACTACTGCGGCCTACTGGGAACTAACCGAATTCACCATGTTACTCAGATTCGGCTCACCAAATTTTTATAAATCTTGAAAAGTACACATATTACAAGAGCAGGCTAGTAGGAACTAACTGAATTCACCAAGAAACAGTGTTTCAGTTCGTTAAAACGTTGCTCTATCTTGAACAACCAGCTTATTACATGCGAATCCTATTGGGAACCTATTCAATTCACCATGATACTTACATTCCGTTCCTTAAAATGTTGCTCGATATTGAAAAGCAAACTCATACAAGTATGTCCCATTGGGAACTCACTGAATTCGCCTAGAAATTTTGATTCCATTCGTGAAAATTTTTCTATATCCCGAACTGTCCACTTATTACTACTGCGGCCTATTGGGAACTAACCGAATTCACCATGTTACTCAGATTCGGCTCACCAAATTTTTATAAATCTTGAAAAGTACACATATTACAAGAGCAGGCTACTAGGAACTAACTGAATTCACAAAGAAACAGTGTTTCAGTTCGTTAAAACGTTGCTCTATCTTCAATAATACCCTTATTACATGCGAATCCTATTGGGAACCGACTCAATTCACCATGATACTTAGAGTCCGTTCCTTAAAATGTTGCTCGATAATGAAGTGCAAACTCAAACAAGCATGTCCCATTGGGAACTCACTGAATTCGCCTAGAAATTTTGATTCCATTCGAGAAAATTTTTCTATATCCCGAACAGTCCACTTATTACTACTGCGTCCTATTGGGAACTAACCGAATTCACCATGTTACTCAGATTTGGCTCACCAAATTTTTAAAATCTTTAAAAGTACACATATTACCAGAGCAGGCTACTAGGAACTAACTGAATTCACAAAGAAACAGTGTTTCAGTTCGTTAAAACGTTGCTCTATCTTGAATAACAAGCTTATTACATGCGAATCCTATTGGGAACCTACTCAATTTGCCATGATACTTGGATTCCGTTCCTTTAAATGATGCTCGTTATTGAAAAGCAAACTCATACAAGCATGTCCAATTGGGAACTCACTGAATTCGCCTAGAAATTTTGATTCCATTCGTGATAATTTTTCTATATCCCGAATAGTCCACTTATTACTATTGCGGCCTATTGGGAAGTAACCGAATTCACCATGTTACTCAGATTCGGCTCCCGAACATTTTTTTTTGGTTCTTTTTTTCGGAGCTGGGGACCGAACCCAGGGCCTTGCGCTTCCTAGGCAAGCGCTCTACCACTGAGCTAAATCCCCAACCCCACCACAAATTTTTATAAATCTTGAAAAGTACACATATCACAAGGGCAAGCTACTAGGAACTAACTGATTTCACAAAGAAACAGTGTTTCAGTTCGTTAAAACGTTGCTCTATCTTGAATAACAAGCTTATTACATGCGAATCCTATTGGGAACCTACTCAATTTTCCATGATACTTGGATTCCGTTCCTTAAAATGTTGCTCGATTTTGAAAAGCAAACTCATACAAGCATGTCCATTGGGAACTCACTGAATTCGCCTAGAAATTTTGATTCCATTCGTGAAAATTTTTATATCCCGAACAGTCCACTTATTACTACTGCCGCCTATTAGGAACTGACAAATTCACCATGTTACTCAGATTCGGCTCACCAAATTTTTATAAATCTTTAAAAGTACACATATTACAAGAGCAGGCTACTAGGAACTAACTGAGTTCACAAAGAAACAGTGTTTCAGTTCGTTAATACGTTGCATATCTTGAATTACTAGCTTATTACAAGCGAATCCCATTGGGAACCTACTCAATTCACCATGAAAATTGGATTCCGTTCCTTAAAATGTTGCTCGATATTGAAATGCAAAATCATACAAGCATGTCCCATTGGGAACTCAGTGAATTCGCCTAGAAATTTTGATTCCATTCGTGAAAATTTTTCTATACCCCGAACAGTCCACTTACTACTACTGCCGCCTATTGGGAACTAACCGAGTTCACCATGTTACTCAGATTCGGCTAACCAAATTTTTATAATCTTTAAAAGTACACATATTACAAGAGCAGGCTACTAGGAACTAACTGAATTCACAAAGAAACAGTGTTTCAGTTCGTTAAAAGGTTGCTCTATCTTGAATAACAAGCTTATTACATGCGAATCCTATTGGGAACCTATTCAATTGACCATGATACTTAGAGTCCGTTCCTTAAAATGTTGCTCGATATTGAAAAGCAAACTCATACAAGCATGTCCCATTGGGAACTCACTGAATTCGTCTAGAAATTTTGATTCCATTCGTGAAAATTTTTCTATATCCCGAACAGTCCACTTATTACTACTGCGGCCTATTGGGAACTAACCGAATTCACCATGTTACTCAGATTCGGCTCACCAAATTTTTATAAATCTTTCATAGTACACATATTAAGGAGCAGGCTACTAGGATCTAACTGAATTCACAAAGAAACAGTGTTTCAGTTCGTTAAAACGTTGCTCTATCTTCAATAACAAGCTTATTACATGCGAATCCTATTGGGAACCGACTCAGATCACCATGATACTTAGAGTCCGTTCCTTAAAATGTTGCTCGATAATGAAATGCAAACTCATACAAGCATGTCCCATTGGGAACTCACTGAATTCGCCTAGGAATTTTGATTCCATTCGTGAAAATTTTTCTATATCCCGAACAGTCCACTTATTACTACTGCGTCCTAGTGGGAACTAACCGAATTCACCATGTTACTCAGATTCGGCTCCCCAAATTTTTATAAAACTTTAAAAGTACACATATTACAAGAGCAGGCTACTAGGAACTAACTGAATTCACAAAGAAACAGTGTTTCAGTTCGTTAAAACGTTGCTCTATCTTGAATAACAAGCTTATTACATGCGAATCCTATTGGGAACCTACTCAATTCACCATGATACTTAGATTCCGTTCCTTAAAATGTTGCTCGATAATGAAGTGCAAACTCAAACAAGCATGTCCCATTGGGAACTCACTGAATTCGCCTAGAAATTTTGATTCCATTCGAGAAAATTTTTCTATACCCCGAACAGTCCACTTACTACTACTGCCGCCTATTGGGAACTAACCGAGTTCACCATGTTACTCAGATTCGGCTAACCAAATTTTTATAAATCTTTAAAAGTACACATATTACAAGAGCAGGCTACTAGGAACTAACTGAATTCACAAAGAAACAGTGTTTCAGTTCGTTAAAAGGTTGCTCTATCTTGAATAACAAGCTTATTACATGCGAATCCTATTGGGAACCTATTCAATTGACCATGATACTTAGAGTCCGTTCCTTAAAATGTTGCTCGATATTGAAAAGCAAACTCATACAAGCATGTCCCATTGGGAACTCACTGAATTCGCCTAGAAATTTTGATTCCATTCGTGATAATTTTTCTATATCCCGAATAGTCCACTTATTACTATTGCGGCCTATTGGGAAGTAACCGAATTCACCATGTTACTCAGATTCGGCACCCCAACATTTTTTTTTGGTTCTTTTTTTCGGAGCTGGGGACCGAACCCAGGGCCTTGCGCTTCCTAGGCAAGCGCTCTACCACTGAGCTAAATCCCCAAACCCTCACCAAATTTTTATAAATCTTGAAAAGTACACATATCACAAGGGCAAGATACTAGGAACTAACTGATTACACAAAGAAACAGTGTTTCAGTTCGTTAAAACGTTGCTCTATCTTGAATAACAAGCTTATTACATGCGAATCCTATTGGGAACCTACTCAATTTTCCATGATACTTGGATTTCGTTCCTTAAAATGTTGCTCGATTTTGAAAAGCAAACTCATACAAGCATGTCCATTGGGAACTCACTGAATTCGCCTAGAAATTTTGATTCCATTCTTGAAATTTTTCTATATCCCGAACAGTCCACTTATTACTACTGCCGCCTATTAGGAACTGACAAATTCACCATGTTACTCAGATTCGGCTCACCAAATTTTTATAAATCTTTAAAAGTACACATATTACAAGAGCAGGCTACTAGGAACTAACTGAATTCACAAAGAAACAGTGTTTCAGTTCGTTAATACGTTGCATATCTTGAATTACTAGCTTATTACAAGCGAATCCCATTGGGAACCTATTCAATTCACCATGAAAATTGGATTCCGTTCCTTAAAATGTTGCTCGATATTGAAATGCAAAATCATACAAGCATGTCCCATTGGGAACTCAGTGAATTCGCCTAGAAATTTTGATTCCATTCGTGAAAATTTTTCTATACCCCGAACAGTCCACTTATTAGTACTGCCGCCTATTGGGAACTAACCGAGTTCACCATGTTACTCAGATTCGGCTAACCAAATTTTTATAAATCTTTAAAAGTACACATATTACAAGAGCAGGCTACTAGGAACTAACTGAATTCACAAAGAAACAGTGTTTCAGTTCGTTAAAAGGTTGCTCTATCTTGAATAACAAGCTTATTACATGCGAATCCTATTGGGAACCTATTCAATTGACCATGATACTTAGAGTCCGTTCCTTAAAATGTTGCTCGATATTGAAAAGCAAACTCATACAAGCATGTCCCATTGGGAACTCACTGAATTCGTCTAGAAATTTTGATTCCATTCGTGAAAATTTTTCTATATCCCGAACAGTCCACTTATTACTACTGCGGCCTATTGGGAACTAACCGAATTCACCATGTTACTCAGATTCGGCTCACCAAATTTTTATAAATCTTTCATAGTACACATATTAAGGAGCAGGCTACTAGGATCTAACTGAATTCACAAAGAAACAGTGTTTCAGTTCGTTAAAACGTTGCTCTATCTTGAATAACAAGCTTATTACATGCGAATCCTATTGGGAACCGACTCAGTTCACCATGATACTTAGAATCCGTTCCTTAAAATGTTGCTCGATAATGAAATGCAAACTCATACAAGCATGTCCTATTGGGAACTCACTGAATTCGCCTAGAAATTTTGATTCCATTCGTGAAAATTTTTCTATATCCCGAACAGTCCACTTATTACTACTGCGTCCTAGTGGGAACTAACCTAATTCACCATGTTACTCAGATTCAGCTCACCAAATTTTTATAAAACTTTAAAAGTACACATATTACAAGAGCAGGCTACTAGGAACTAACTGAATTCACAAAGAAACAGTGTTTCAGTTCGTTAAAACGTTGCTCTATCTTGAATAACAAGCTTATTACATGCGAATCCTATTGGGAACCTACTCAATTCACCATGATACTTAGATTCCGTTCCTTAAAATGTTGCTCGATATTGAAAAGCAAACTCATACAAGCATGTCCCATTGGGAACACACTGAATTCGCCTAGAAATTTTGATTCCATTCGTGATAATTTTTCTATATCCCGAAGAGTCCACTTATTACTACTGCGGCCTATTGGGTACTAACCGAATTCACCATGTTACTCAGATTCGGCTCACCAAATTTTTATAAAACTTTAAAAGTACACATATTACAAGAGCAGGCTACTAGGAAGTAACTGAATTCACAAAGAAACAGTGTTTCAGTTCGTTAAAACGTTGCTCTATCTTGAATAACAAGCTTATTACATGCGAATCCTATTGGGAACCTACTCAATTCACCATGATACTTAGATTCCGTTCCTTAAAATGTTGCTCGATAATGAAATGCAAACTCATACAAGCATGTCCTATTGGGAACTCACTGAATTCGCCTAGAAATTTTGATTCCATTCGTGAAAATTTTTCTATATCCCGAACAGTCCACTTATTACTACTGCGTCCTATTGGGAACTAACCGAATTCACCATGTTACTCAGATTCGGCTCACCAAATTTTTAAAATCTTTAAAAGTACACATATTACCAGAGCAGGCTACTAGGAAGTAACTGAATTCACAAAGAAACAGTGTTTCAGTTCGTTAAAACGTTGCTCTATCTTGAATAACAAGCTTATTACATGCGAATCCTATTGGGAACCTACTCAATTTGCCATGATACTTGGATTCCGTTCCTTTAAATGATGCTCGTTATTGAAAAGCAAACTCATACAAGCATGTCCAATTGGGAACTCACTGAATTCGCCTAGAAATTTTGATTCCATTCGTGATAATTTTTCTATATCCCGAATAGTCCACTTATTACTATTGCGGCCTATTGGGAAGTAACCGAATTCACCATGTTACTCAGATTCGGCTCACCAACATTTTTTTTTGGTTCTTTTTTTCGGAGCTGGGGACCGAACACAGGGCCTTGCGCTTCCTAGGCAAGCGCTCTACCACTGAGCTAAATCCCCAACCCCACCCCAAATTTTTATAAATCTTGAAAAGTACACATATCACAAGGGCAAGCTACTAGGAACTAACTGATTTCACAAAGAAACAGTGTTTCAGTTCGTTAAAACGTTGCTCTATCTTGAATAACAAGCTTATTACATGCGAATCCTATTGGGAACCTACTCAATTTTCCATGATACTTGGATTCCGTTCCTTAAAATGTTGCTCGATTTTGAAAAGCAAACTCATACAAGCATGTCCATTGGGAACTCACTGAATTCGCCTAGAAATTTTGATTCCATTCGTGAAAATTTTTCTATATCCCGAACTGTCCACTTATTACTACTGCGGCCTATTGGGAACTAACCGAATTCACCATGTTACTCAGATTCGGCTCACCAAATTTTTATAAATCTTGAAAAGTACACATATTACAAGAGCAGGCTACTAGGAACTAACTGAATTCACAAAGAAACAGTGTTTCAGTTCGTTAAAACGTTGCTCTATCTTCAATAATACCCTTATTACATGCGAATCCTATTGGGAACCGACTCAATTCACCATGATACTTAGAGTCCGTTCCTTAAAATGTTGCTCGATAATGAAGTGCAAACTCAAACAAGCATGTCCCATTGGGAACTCACTGAATTCGCCTAGAAATTTTGATTCCATTCGAGAAAATTTTTCTATATCCCGAACAGTCCACTTATTACTACTGCGTCCTATTGGGAACTAACCGAATTCACCATGTTACTCAGATTTGGCTCACCAAATTTTTAAAATCTTTAAAAGTACACATATTACCAGAGCAGGCTACTAGGAACTAACTGAATTCACAAAGAAACAGTGTTTCAGTTCGTTAAAACGTTGCTCTATCTTGAATAACAAGCTTATTACATGCGAATCCTACTGGGAACCTACTCAATTTGCCATGATACTTGGATTCCGTTCCTTTAAATGATGCTCGTTATTGAAAAGCAAACTCATACAAGCATGTCCAATTGGGAACTCACTGAATTCGCCTAGAAATTTTGATTCCATTCGTGATAATTTTTCTATATCCCGAATAGTCCACTTATTACTATTGCGGCCTATTGGGAAGTAACCGAATTCACCATGTTACTCAGATTCGGCTCCCGAACATTTTTTTTTGGTTCTTTTTTTCGGAGCTGGGGACCGAACCCAGGGCCTTGCGCTTCCTAGGCAAGCGCTCTACCACTGACCTAAATCTCCAACCCCACCACAAATTTTTATAAATCTTGAAAAGTACACATATCACAAGGGCAAGCTACTAGGAACTAACTGATTTCACAAAGAAACAGTGTTTCAGTTCGTTAAAACGTTGCTCTATCTTGAATAACAAGCTTATTACATGCGAATCCTATTGGGAACCTACTCAATTTTCCATGATACTTGGATTCCGTTCCTTAAAATGTTGCTCGATTTTGAAAAGCAAACTCATACAAGCATGTCCATTGGGAACTCACTGAATTCGCCTAGAAATTTTGATTCCATTCGTGAAAATTTTTATATCCCGAACAGTCCACTTATTACTACTGCCGCCTATTAGGAACTGACAAATTCACCATGTTACTCAGATTCGGCTCACCAAATTTTTATAAATCTTTAAAAGTACACATATTACAAGAGCAGGCTACTAGGAACTAACTGAGTTCACAAAGAAACAGTGTTTCAGTTCGTTAATACGTTGCATATCTTGAATTACTAGCTTATTACAAGCGAATCCCATTGGGAACCTACTCAATTCACCATGAAAATTGGATTCCGTTCCTTAAAATGTTGCTCGATATTGAAATGCAAAATCATACAAGCATGTCCCATTGGGAACTCAGTGAATTCGCCTAGAAATTTTGATTCCATTCGTGAAAATTTTTCTATACCCCGAACAGTCCACTTACTACTACTGCCGCCTATTGGGAACTAACCGAGTTCACCATGTTACTCAGATTCGGCTAACCAAATTTTTATAATCTTTAAAAGTACACATATTACAAGAGCAGGCTACTAGGAACTAACTGAATTCACAAAGAAACAGTGTTTCAGTTCGTTAAAAGGTTGCTCTATCTTGAATAACAAGCTTATTACATGCGAATCCTATTGGGAACCTACTCAATTTTCCATGATACTTGGATTCCGTTCCTTAAAATGTTGCTCGATTTTGAAAAGCAAACTCATACAAGCATGTCCATTGGGAACTCACTGAATTCGCCTAGAAATTTTGATTCCATTCGTGAAAATTTTTCTATATCCCGAACTGTCCACTTATTACTACTGCGGCCTATTGGGAACTAACCGAATTCACCATGTTACTCAGATTCGGCTCACCAAATTTTTATAAATCTTGAAAAGTACACATATTACAAGAGCAGGCTACTAGGAACTAACTGAATTCACAAAGAAACAGTGTTTCAGTTCGTTAAAACGTTGCTCTATCTTCAATAATACCCTTATTACATGCGAATCCTATTGGGAACCGACTCAATTCACCATGATACTTAGAGTCCGTTCCTTAAAATGTTGCTCGATAATGAAGTGCAAACTCAAACAAGCATGTCCCATTGGGAACTCACTGAATTCGCCTAGAAATTTTGATTCCATTCGAGAAAATTTTTCTATATCCCGAACAGTCCACTTATTACTACTGCGTCCTATTGGGAACTAACCGAATTCACCATGTTACTCAGATTTGGCTCACCAAATTTTTAAAATCTTTAAAAGTACACATATTACCAGAGCAGGCTACTAGGAACTAACTGAATTCACAAAGAAACAGTGTTTCAGTTCGTTAAAACGTTGCTCTATCTTGAATAACAAGCTTATTACATGCGAATCCTATTGGGAACCTACTCAATTTGCCATGATACTTGGATTCCGTTCCTTTAAATGATGCTCGTTATTGAAAAGCAAACTCATACAAGCATGTCCAATTGGGAACTCACTGAATTCGCCTAGAAATTTTGATTCCATTCGTGATAATTTTTCTATATCCCGAATAGTCCACTTATTACTATTGCGGCCTATTGGGAAGTAACCGAATTCACCATGTTACTCAGATTCGGCTCCCGAACATTTTTTTTTGGTTCTTTTTTTCGGAGCTGGGGACCGAACCCAGGGCCTTGCGCTTCCTAGGCAAGCGCTCTACCACTGACCTAAATCCCCAACCCCACCACAAATTTTTATAAATCTTGAAAAGTACACATATCACAAGGGCAAGCTACTAGGAACTAACTGATTTCACAAAGAAACAGTGTTTCAGTTCGTTAAAACGTTGCTCTATCTTCAATAACAAGCTTATTACATGCGAATCCTATTGGGAACCGACTCAGATCACCATGATACTTAGATTCCGTTCCTTAAAATGTTGCTCGATAATGAAATGCAAACTCATACAAGCATGTCCCATTGGGAACTCACTGAATTCGCCTAGGAATTTTGATTCCATTCGTGAAAATTTTTCTATATCCCGAACAGTCCACTTATTACTACTGCGTCCTAGTGGGAACTAACCGAATTCACCATGTTACTCAGATTCGGCTCCCCAAATTTTTATAAAACTTTAAAAGTACACATATTACAAGAGCAGGCTACTAGGAACTAACTGAATTCACAAAGAAACAGTGTTTCAGTTCGGTAAAACGTTGCTCTATCTTGAATAACAAGCTTATTACATGCGAATCCTATTGGGAACCTACTCAATTCACCATGATACTTAGATTCCGTTCCTTAAAATGTTGCTCGATAATGAAGTGCAAACTCAAACAAGCATGTCCCATTGGGAACTCACTGAATTCGCCTAGAAATTTTGATTCCATTCGAGAAAATTTTTCTATACCCCGAACAGTCCACTTACTACTACTGCCGCCTATTGGGAACTAACCGAGTTCACCATGTTACTCAGATTCGGCTAACCAAATTTTTATAAATCTTTAAAAGTACACATATTACAAGAGCAGGCTACTAGGAACTAACTGAATTCACAAAGAAACAGTGTTTCAGTTCGTTAAAAGGTTGCTCTATCTTGAATAACAAGCTTATTACATGCGAATCCTATTGGGAACCTATTCAATTGACCATGATACTTAGAGTCCGTTCCTTAAAATGTTGCTCGATATTGAAAAGCAAACTCATACAAGCATGTCCCATTGGGAACTCACTGAATTCGCCTAGAAATTTTGATTCCATTCGTGAAAATTTTTCTATATCCCGAACAGTCCACTTATTACTACTGCGTCCTATTGGGAACTAACCGAATTCACCATGTTACTCAGATTCGGCTCACCAAATTTTTAAAATCTTTAAAAGTACACATATTACCAGAGCAGGCTACTAGGAAGTAACTGAATTCACAAAGAAACAGTGTTTCAGTTCGTTAAAACGTTGCTCTATCTTGAATAACAAGCTTATTACATGCGAATCCTATTGGGAACCTACTCAATTTGCCATGATACTTGGATTCCGTTCCTTTAAATGATGCTCGTTATTGAAAAGCAAACTCATACAAGCATGTCCAATTGGGAACTCACTGAATTCGCCTAGAAATTTTGATTCCATTCGTGATAATTTTTCTATATCCCGAATAGTCCACTTATTACTATTGCGGCCTATTGGGAAGTAACCGAATTCACCATGTTACTCAGATTCGGCTCCCCAACATTTTTTTTTGGTTCTTTTTTTCGGAGCTGGGGACCGAACCCAGGGCCTTGCGCTTCCTAGGCAAGCGCTCTACCACTGAGCTAAATCCCCAACCCCACCCCAAATTTTTATAAATCTTGAAAAGTACACATATCACAAGGGCAAGCTACTAGGAACTAACTGATTTCACAAAGAAACAGTGTTTCAGTTCGTTAAAACGTTGCTCTATCTTGAATAACAAGCTTATTACATGCGAATCCTATTGGGAACCTACTCAATTTTCCATGATACTTGGATTCCGTTCCTTAAAATGTTGCTCGATTTTGAAAAGCAAACTCATACAAGCATGTCCATTGGGAACTCACTGAATTCGCCTAGAAATTTTGATTCCATTCTTGAAATTTTTCTATATCCCGAACAGTCCACTTATTACTACTGCCGCCTATTAGGAACTGACAAATTCACCATGTTACTCAGATTCGGCTCACCAAATTTTTATAAATCTTTAAAAGTACACATATTACAAGAGCAGGCTACTAGGAACTAACTGAATTCACAAAGAAACAGTGTTTCAGTTCGTTAATACGTTGCATATCTTGAATTACTAGCTTATTACAAGCGAATCCCATTGGGAACCTACTCAATTCACCATGAAAATTGGATTCCGTTCCTTAAAATGTTGCTCGATATTGAAATGCAAAATCATACAAGCATGTCCCATTGGGAACTCAGTGAATTCGCCTAGAAATTTTGATTCCATTCGTGAAAATTTTTCTATACCCCGAACAGTCCACTTATTACTACTGCGGCCTATTGGGAACTAACCGAGTTCACCATGTTACTCAGATTCGGCTAACCAAATTTTTATAAATCTTTAAAAGTACACATATTACAAGAGCAGGCTACTAGGAACTAACTGAATTCACAAAGAAACAGTGTTTCAGTTCGTTAAAAGGTTGCTCTATCTTGAATAACAAGCTTATTACATGCGAATCCTATTGGGAACCTATTCAATTGACCATGATACTTAGAGTCCGTTCCTTAAAATGTTGCTCGATATTGAAAAGCAAACTCATACAAGCATGTCCCATTGGGAACTCACTGAATTCGTCTAGAAATTTTGATTCCATTCGTGAAAATTTTTCTATATCCCGAACAGTCCACTTATTACTACTGCGGCCTATTGGGAACTAACCGAATTCACCATGTTACTCAGATTCGGCTCACCAAATTTTTATAAATCTTTCATAGTACACATATTAAGGAGCAGGCTACTAGGATCTAACTGAATTCACAAAGAAACAGTGTTTCAGTTCGTTAAAACGTTGCTCTATCTTGAATAACAAGCTTATTACATGCGAATCCTATTGGGAACCGACTCAGTTCACCATGATACTTAGAGTCCGTTCCTTAAAATGTTGCTCGATAATGAAATGCAAACTCATACAAGCATGTCCTATTGGGAACTCACTGAATTCGCCTAGAAATTTTGATTCCATTCGTGAAAATTTTTCTATATCCCGAACAGTCCACTTATTACTACTGCGTCCTAGTGGGAACTAACCTAATTCACCATGTTACTCAGATTCAGCTCACCAAATTTTTATAAAACTTTAAAAGTACACATATTACAAGAGCAGGCTACTAGGAACTAACTGAATTCACAAAGAAACAGTGTTTCAGTTCGTTAAAACGTTGCTCTATCTTGAATAACAAGCTTATTACATGCGAATCCTATTGGGAACCTACTCAATTCACCATGATACTTAGATTCCGTTCCTTAAAATGTTGCTCGATATTGAAAAGCAAACTCATACAAGCATGTCCCATTGGGAACACACTGAATTCGCCTAGAAATTTTGATTCCATTCGTGATAATTTTTCTATATCCCGAAGAGTCCACTTATTACTACTGCGGCCTATTGGGTACTAACCGAATTCACCATGTTACTCAGATTCGGCTCACCAAATTTTTATAAAACTTTAAAAGTACACATATTACAAGAGCAGGCTACTAGGAACTAACTGAATTCACAAAGAAACAGTGTTTCAGTTCGTTAAAACGTTGCTCTATCTTGAATAACAAGCTTATTACATGCGAATCCTATTGGGAACCTACTCAATTCACCATGATACTTGGATTCCGTTCCTTAAAATGTTGCTCGATAATGAAGTGCAAACTCAAACAAGCATGTCCCATTGGGAACTCACTGAATTCGCCTAGAAATTTTGATTCCATTCGAGAAAATTTTTCTATACCCCGAACAGTCCACTTATTACTACTGCCGCCTATTGGGAACTACCGAGTTCACCATGTTACTCAGATTCGGCTAACCAAATTTTTATAAATCTTTAAAAGTACACATATTACAAGAGCAGGCTACTAGGAACTAACTGAATTCACAAAGAAACAGTGTTTCAGTTCGTTAAAAGGTTGCTCTATCTTGAATAACAAGCTTATTACATGCGAATCCTATTGGGAACCTATTCAATTGACCATGATACTTAGAGTCCGTTTCTTAAAATGTTGCTCGATATTGAAAAGCAAACTCATACAACCATGTCCCATTGGGAACTCACTGAATTCGCCTAGAAATTTTGATTCCATTCGTGATAATTTTTCTATATCCCGAATAGTCCACTTATTACTATTGCGGCCTATTGGGAAGTAACCGAATTCACCATGTTACTCAGATTCGGCTCCCCAACATTTTTTTTGGTTCTTTTTTTCGGAGCTGGGGACCGAACCCAGGGCCTTGCGCTTCCTAGGCAAGCGCTCTACCACTGAGCTAAATCCCCAAACCCTCACCAAATTTTTATAAATCTTGAAAAGTACACATATCACAAGGGCAAGATACTAGGAACTAACTGATTTCACAAAGAAACAGTGTTTCAGTTCGTTAAAACGTTGCTCTATCTTGAATAACAAGCTTATTACATGCGAATCCTATTGGGAACCTACTCAATTTTCCATGATACTTGGATTCCGTTCCTTAAAATGTTGCTCGATTTTGAAAAGCAAACTCATACAAGCATGTCCATTGGGAACTCACTGAATTCGCCTAGAAATTTTGATTCCATTCTTGAAATTTTTCTATATCCCGAACAGTCCACTTATTACTACTGCCGCCTATTAGGAACTGACAAATTCACCATGTTACTCAGATTCGGCTCACCAAATTTTTATAAATCTTTAAAAGTACACATATTACAAGAGCAGGCTACTAGGAACTAACTGAATTCACAAAGAAACAGTGTTTCAGTTCGTTAATAAGTTGCATATCTTGAATTACTAGCTTATTACAAGCGAATCCCATTGGGAACCTACTCAATTCACCATGAAAATTGGATTCCGTTCCTTAAAATGTTGCTCGATATTGAAATGCAAAATCATACAAGCATGTCCCATTGGGAACTCAGTGAATTCGCCTAGAAATTTTGATTCCATTCGTGAAAATTTTTCTATACCCCGAACAGTCCACTTATTAGTACTGCCGCCTATTGGGAACTAACCGAGTTCACCATGTTACTCAGATTCGGCTAACCAAATTTTTATAAATCTTTAAAAGTACACATATTACAAGAGCAGGCTACTAGGAACTAACTGAATTCACAAAGAAACAGTGTTTCAGTTCGTTAAAAGGTTGCTCTATCTTGAATAACAAGCTTATTACATGCGAATCCTATTGGGAACCTATTCAATTGACCATGATACTTAGAGTCCGTTCCTTAAAATGTTGCTCGATATTGAAAAGCAAACTCATACAAGCATGTCCCATTGGGAACTCACTGAATTCGTCTAGAAATTTTGATTCCATTCGTGAAAATTTTTCTATATCCCGAACAGTCCACTTATTACTACTGCGGCCTATTGGGAACTAACCGAATTCACCATGTTACTCAGATTCGGCTCACCAAATTTTTATAAATCTTTCATAGTACACATATTAAGGAGCAGGCTACTAGGATCTAACTGAATTCACAAAGAAACAGTGTTTCAGTTCGTTAAAAGGTTGCTCTATCTTGAATAACAAGCTTATTACATGCGAATCCTATTGGGAACCGACTCAGTTCACCATGATACTTAGAGTCCGTTCCTTAAAATGTTGCTCGATAATGAAATGCAAACTCATACAAGCATGTCCTATTGGGAACTCACTGACTTCGCCTAGAAATTTTGATTCCATTCGTGAAAATTTTTCTATATCCCGAACAGTCCACTTATTACTACTGCGTACTAGTGGGAACTAACCTAATTCACCATGTTACTCAGATTCAGCTCACCAAATTTTTATAAAACTTTAAAAGTACACATATTACAAGAGCAGGCTACTAGGAACTAACTGAATTCACAAAGAAACAGTGTTTCAGTTCGTTAAAACGTTGCTCTATCTTGAATAACAAGCTTATTACATGCGAATCCTATTGGGAACCTACTCAATTCACCATGATACTTAGATTCCGTTCCTTAAAATGTTGCTCGATATTGAAAAGCAAACTCATACAAGCATGTCCCATTGGGAACACACTGAATTCGCCTAGAAATTTTGATTCCATTTGTGATAATTTTTCTATATCCCGAAGAGTCCACTTATTACTACTGCGGCCTATTGGGTACTAACCGAATTCACCATGTTACTCAGATTCGGCTCACCAAATTTTTATAAAACTTTAAAAGTACACATATTACAAGAGCAGGCTACTAGGAACTAACTGAATTCACAAAGAAACAGTGTTTCAGTTCGTTAAAACGTTGCTCTATCTTGAATAACAAGCTTATTACATGCGAATCCTATTGGGAACCTACTCAATTCACCATGATACTTAGATTCCGTTCCTTAAAATGTTGCTCGATAATGAAATGCAAACTCATACAAGCATGTCCTATTGGGAACTCACTGAATTCGCCTAGAAATTTTGATTCCATTCGTGAAAATTTTTCTATATCCCGAACAGTCCACTTATTACTACTGCGTCCTATTGGGAACTAACCGAATTCACCATGTTACTCAGATTCGGCTCACCAAATTTTTAAAATCTTTAAAAGTACACATATTACCAGAGCAGGCTACTAGGAAGTAACTGAATTCACAAAGAAACAGTGTTTCAGTTCGTTAAAACGTTGCTCTATCTTGAATAACAAGCTTATTACATGCGAAACCTATTGGGAACCTACTCAATTTGCCATGATACTTGGATTCCGTTCCTTTAAATGATGCTCGTTATTGAAAAGCAAACTCATACAAGCATGTCCAATTGGGAACTCACTGAATTCGCCTAGAAATTTTGATTCCATTCGTGATAATTTTTCTATATCCCGAATAGTCCACTTATTACTATTGCGGCCTATTGGGAAGTAACCGAATTCACCATGTTACTCAGATTCGGCTCCCCAACATTTTTTTTTGGTACTTTTTTTCGGAGCTGGGGACCGAACCCAGGGCCTTGCGCTTCCTAGGCAAGCGCTCTACCACTGAGCTAAATCCCCAACCCCACCCCAAATTTTTATAAATCTTGAAAAGTACACATATCACAAGGGCAAGCTACTAGGAACTAACTGATTTCACAAAGAAACAGTGTTTCAGTTCGTTAAAACGTTGCTCTATCTTGAATAACAAGCTTATTACATGCGAATCCTATTGGGAACCTACTCAATTTTCCATGATACTTGGATTCCGTTCCTTAAAATGTTGCTCGATTTTGAAAAGCAAACTCATACAAACATGTCCATTGGGAACTCACTGAATTCGCCTAGAAATTTTGATTCCATTCTTGAAATTTTTCTATATCCCGAACAGTCCACTTATTACTACTGCCGCCTATTAGGAACTGACAAATTCACCATGTTACTCAGATTCGGCTCACCAAATTTTTATAAATCTTTAAAAGTACACATATTACAAGAGCAGGCTACTAGGAACTAACTGAATTCACAAAGAAACAGTGTTTCAGTTCGTTAATACGTTGCATATCTTGAATTACTAGCTTATTACAAGCGAATCCCATTGGGAACCTACTCAATTCACCATGAAAATTGGATTCCGTTCCTTAAAATGTTGCTCGATATTGAAATGCAAAATCATACAAGCATGTCCCATTGGGAACTCAGTGAATTCGCCTAGAAATTTTGATTCCATTCGTGAAAATTTTTCTATACCCCGAACAGTCCACTTATTACTACTGCGGCCTATTGGGAACTAACCGAGTTCACCATGTTACTCAGATTCGGCTAACCAAATTTTTATAAATCTTTAAAAGTACACATATTACAAGAGCAGGCTACTAGGAACTAACTGAATTCACAAAGAAACAGTGTTTCAGTTCGTTAAAAGGTTGCTCTATCTTGAATAACAAGCTTATTACATGCGAATCCTATTGGGAACCTATTCAATTGACCATGATACTTAGAGTCCGTTCCTTAAAATGTTGCTCGATATTGAAAAGCAAACTCATACAAGCATGTCCCATTGGGAACTCACTGAATTCGTCTAGAAATTTTGATTCCATTCGTGAAAATTTTTCTATATCCCGAACAGTCCACTTATTACTACTGCGGCCTATTGGGAACTAACCGAATTCACCATGTTACTCAGATTCGGCTCACCAAATTTTTATAAATCTTTCATAGTACACATATTAAGGAGCAGGCTACTAGGATCTAACTGAATTCACAAAGAAACAGTGTTTCAGTTCGTTAAAACGTTGCTCTATCTTGAATAACAAGCTTATTACATGCGAATCCTATTGGGAACCGACTCAGTTCACCATGATACTTAGAGTCCGTTCCTTAAAATGTTGCTCGATAATGAAATGCAAACTCATACAAGCATGTCCTATTGGGAACTCACTGAATTCGCCTAGAAATTTTGATTCCATTCGTGAAAATTTTTCTATATCCCGAACAGTCCACTTATTACTACTGCGTCCTAGTGGGAACTAACCTAATTCACCATGTTACTCAGATTCAGCTCACCAAATTTTTATAAAACTTTAAAAGTACACATATTACAAGAGCAGGCTACTAGGAACTAACTGAATTCACAAAGAAACAGTGTTTCAGTTCGTTAAAACGTTGCTCTATCTTGAATAACAAGCTTATTACATGCGAATCCTATTGGGAACCTACTCAATTCACCATGATACTTAGATTCCGTTCCTTAAAATGTTGCTCGATATTGAAAAGCAAACTCATACAAGCATGTCCCATTGGGAACACACTGAATTCGCCTAGAAATTTTGATTCCATTCGTGATAATTTTTCTATATCCCGAAGAGTCCACTTATTACTACTGCGGCCTATTGGGTACTAACCGAATTCACCATGTTACTCAGATTCGGCTCACCAAATTTTTATAAAACTTTAAAAGTACACATATTACAAGAGCAGGCTACTAGGAACTAACTGAATTCACAAAGAAACAGTGTTTCAGTTCGTTAAAACGTTGCTCTATCTTGAATAACAAGCTTATTACATGCGAATCCTATTGGGAACCTACTCAATTCACCATGATACTTAGATTCCGTTCCTTAAAATGTTGCTCGATAATGAAATGCAAACTCATACAAGCATGTCCTATTGGGAACTCACTGAATTCGCCTAGAAATTTTGATTCCATTCGTGAAAATTTTTCTATATCCCGAACAGTCCACTTATTACTACTGCGTCCTATTGGGAACTAACCGAATTCACCATGTTACTCAGATTCGGCTCACCAAATTTTTAAAATCTTTAAAAGTACACATATTACCAGAGCAGGCTACTAGGAAGTAACTGAATTCACAAAGAAACAGTGTTTCAGTTCGTTAAAACGTTGCTCTATCTTGAATAACAAGCTTATTACATGCGAATCCTATTGGGAACCTACTCAATTTGCCATGATACTTGGATTCCGTTCCTTTAAATGATGCTCGTTATTGAAAAGCAAACTCATACAAGCATGTCCAATTGGGAACTCACTGAATTCGCCTAGAAATTTTGATTCCATTCGTGATAATTTTTCTATATCCCGAATAGTCCACTTATTACTATTGCGGCCTATTGGGAAGTAACCGAATTCACCATGTTACTCAGATTCGGCTCCCCAACATTTTTTTTTTGGTTCTTTTTTTCGGAGCTGGGGACCGAACCCAGGGCCTTGCGCTTCCTAGGCAAGCGCTCTACCACTGAGCTAAATCCCCAACCCCACCCCAAATTTTTATAAATCTTGAAAAGTACACATATCACAAGGGCAAGCTACTAGGAACTAACTGATTTCACAAAGAAACAGTGTTTCAGTTCGTTAAAACGTTGCTCTATCTTGAATAACAAGCTTATTACATGCGAATCCTATTGGGAACCTACTCAATTTTCCATGATACTTGGATTCCGTTCCTTAAAATGTTGCTCGATTTTGAAAAGCAAACTCATACAAGCATGTCCATTGGGAACTCACTGAATTCGCCTAGAAATTTTGATTCCATTCTTGAAATTTTTCTATATCCCGAACAGTCCACTTATTACTACTGCCGCCTATTAGGAACTGACAAATTCACCATGTTACTCAGATTCGGCTCACCAAATTTTTATAAATCTTTAAAAGTACACATATTACAAGAGCAGGCTACTAGGAACTAACTGAATTCACAAAGAAACAGTGTTTCAGTTCGTTAATACGTTGCATATCTTGAATTACTAGCTTATTACAAGCGAATCCCATTGGGAACCTACTCAATTCACCATGAAAATTGGATTCCGTTCCTTAAAATGTTGCTCGATATTGAAATGCAAAATCATACAAGCATGTCCCATTGGGAACTCAGTGAATTCGCCTAGAAATTTTGATTCCATTCGTGAAAATTTTTCTATACCCCGAACAGTCCACTTATTACTACTGCCGCCTATTGGGAACTAACCGAGTTCACCATGTTACTCAGATTCGGCTAACCAAATTTTTATAAATCTTTAAAAGTACACATATTACAAGAGCAGGCTACTAGGAACTAACTGAATTCACAAAGAAACAGTGTTTCAGTTCGTTAAAAGGTTGCTCTATCTTGAATAACAAGCTTATTACATGCGAATCCTATTGGGAACCTATTCAATTGACCATGATACTTAGAGTCCGTTCCTTAAAATGTTGCTCGATATTGAAAAGCAAACTCATACAAGCATGTCCCATTGGGAACTCACTGAATTCGTCTAGAAATTTTGATTCCATTCGTGAAAATTTTTCTATATCCCGAACAGTCCACTTATTACTACTGCGGCCTATTGGGAACTAACCGAATTCACCATGTTACTCAGATTCGGCTCACCAAATTTTTATAAATCTTTCATAGTACACATATTAAGGAGCAGGCTACTAGGATCTAACTGAATTCACAAAGAAACAGTGTTTCAGTTCGTTAAAACGTTGCTCTATCTTGAATAACAAGCTTATTACATGCGAATCCTATTGGGAACCGACTCAGTTCACCATGATACTTAGAGTCCGTTCCTTAAAATGTTGCTCGATAATGAAATGCAAACTCATACAAGCATGTCCTATTGGGAACTCACTGAATTCGCCTAGAAATTTTGATTCCATTCGTGAAAATTTTTCTATATCCCGAACAGTCCACTTATTACTACTGCGTCCTAGTGGGAACTAACCGAATTCACCATGTTACTCAGATTCGGCTCCCCAAATTTTTATAAAACTTTAAAAGTACACATATTACAAGAGCAGGCTACTAGGAACTAACTGAATTCACAAAGAAACAGTGTTTCAGTTCGTTAAAACGTTGCTCTATCTTGAATAACAAGCTTATTACATGCGAATCCTATTGGGAACCTACTCAATTCACCATGATACTTAGATTCCGTTCCTTAAAATGTTGCTCGATAATGAAGTGCAAACTCAAACAAGCATGTCCCATTGGGAACTCACTGAATTCGCCTAGAAATTTTGATTCCATTCGAGAAAATTTTTCTATACCCCGAACAGTCCACTTACTACTACTGCCGCCTATTGGGAACTAACCGAGTTCACCATGTTACTCAGATTCGGCTAACCAAATTTTTATAAATCTTTAAAAGTACACATATTACAAGAGCAGGCTACTAGGAACTAACTGAATTCACAAAGAAACAGTGTTTCAGTTCGTTAAAAGGTTGCTCTATCTTGAATAACAAGCTTATTACATGCGAATCCTATTGGGAACCTATTCAATTGACCATGATACTTAGAGTCCGTTCCTTAAAATGTTGCTCGATATTGAAAAGCAAACTCATACAAGCATGTCCCATTGGGAACTCACTGAATTCGCCTAGAAATTTTGATTCCATTCGTGATAATTTTTCTATATCCCGAATAGTCCACTTATTACTATTGCGGCCTATTGGGAAGTAACCGAATTCACCATGTTACTCAGATTCGGCTCCCCAACATTTATTTGGTTCTTTTTTTCGGAGCTGGGGACCGAACCCAGGGCCTTGCGCTTCCTAGGCAAGCGCTCTACCACTGAGCTAAATCCCCAAACCCTCACCAAATTTTTATAAATCTTGAAAAGTACACATATCACAAGGGCAAGATACTAGGAACTAACTGATTTCACAAAGAAACAGTGTTTCAGTTCGTTAAAACGTTGCTCTATCTTGAATAACAAGCTTATTACATGCGAATCCTATTGGGAACCTACTCAATTTTCCATGATACTTGGATTTCGTTCCTTAAAATGTTGCTCGATTTTGAAAAGCAAACTCATACAAGCATGTCCATTGGGAACTCACTGAATTCGCCTAGAAATTTTGATTCCATTCTTGAAATTTTTCTATATCCCGAACAGTCCACTTATTACTACTGCCGCCTATTAGGAACTGACAAATTCACCATGTTACTCAGATTCGGCTCACCAAATTTTTATAAATCTTTAAAAGTACACATATTACAAGAGCAGGCTACTAGGAACTAACTGAATTCACAAAGAAACAGTGTTTCAGTTCGTTAATACGTTGCATATCTTGAATTACTAGCTTATTACAAGCGAATCCCATTGGGAACCTACTCAATTCACCATGAAAATTGGATTCCGTTCCTTAAAATGTTGCTCGATATTGAAATGCAAAATCATACAAGCATGTCCCATTGGGAACTCAGTGAATTCGCCTAGAAATTTTGATTCCATTCGTGAAAATTTTTCTATACCCCGAACAGTCCACTTATTACTACTGCCGCCTATTGGGAACTAACCGAGTTCACCATGTTACTCAGATTCGGCTAACCAAATTTTTATAAATCTTTAAAAGTACACATATTACAAGAGCAGGCTAATAGGAACTAACTGAATTCACAAAGAAACAGTGTTTCAGTTCGTTAAAAGGTTGCTCTATCTTGAATAACAAGCTTATTACATGCGAATCCTATTGGGAACCTATTCAATTGACCATGATACTTAGAGTCCGTTCCTTAAAATGTTGCTCGATATTGAAAAGCAAACTCATACAAGCATGTCCCATTGGGAACTCACTGAATTCGTCTAGAAATTTTGATTCCATTCGTGAAAATTTTTCTATATCCCGAACAGTCCACTTATTACTACTGCGGCCTATTGGGAACTAACCGAATTCACCATGTTACTCAGATTCGGCTCACCAAATTTTTATAAATCTTTCATAGTACACATATTAAGGAGCAGGCTACTAGGATCTAACTGAATTCACAAAGAAACAGTGTTTCAGTTCGTTAAAACGTTGCTCTATCTTGAATAACAAGCTTATTACATGCGAATCCTATTGGGAACCGACTCAGTTCACCATGATACTTAGAGTCCGTTCCTTAAAATGTTGCTCGATAATGAAATGCAAACTCATACAAGCATGTCCTATTGGGAACTCACTGAATTCGCCTAGAAATTTTGATTCCATTCGTGAAAATTTTTCTATATCCCGAACAGTCCACTTATTACTACTGCGTCCTAGTGGGAACTAACCTAATTCACCATGTTACTCAGATTCAGCTCACCAAATTTTTATAAAACTTTAAAAGTACACATATTACAAGAGCAGGCTACTAGGAACTAACTGAATTCACAAAGAAACAGTGTTTCAGTTCGTTAAAACGTTGCTCTATCTTGAATAACAAGCTTATTACATGCGAATCCTATTGGGAACCTACTCAATTCACCATGATACTTAGATTCCGTTCCTTAAAATGTTGCTCGATATTGAAAAGCAAACTCATACAAGCATGTCCCATTGGGAACACACTGAATTCGCCTAGAAATTTTGATTCCATTCGTGATAATTTTTCTATATCCCGAAGAGTCCACTTATTACTACTGCGGCCTATTGGGTACTAACCGAATTCACCATGTTACTCAGATTCGGCTCCCCAAATTTTTATAAAACTTTAAAAGTACACATATTA
This sequence comes from Rattus norvegicus, assembly GCF_021556685.1. Taxonomy (NCBI): domain Eukaryota; kingdom Metazoa; phylum Chordata; class Mammalia; order Rodentia; family Muridae; genus Rattus; species Rattus norvegicus. The sequence continues at coordinate 48,128,680 of NC_141547.1, read as the reverse complement.
CAAGAGCAGGCTACTAGGAACTAACTGAATTCACAAAGAAACAGTGTTTCAGTTCGTTAAAACGTTGCTCTATCTTGAATAACAAGCTTATTACATGCGAATCCTATTGGGAACCTACTCAATTCACCATGATACTTAGATTCCGTTCCTTAAAATGTTGCTCGATAATGAAGTGCAAACTCAAACAAGCATGTCCCATTGGGAACTCACTGAATTCGCCTAGAAATTTTGATTCCATTCGAGAAAATTTTTCTATACCCCGAACAGTCCACTTATTACTACTGCCGCCTATTGGGAACTAACCGAGTTCACCATGTTACTCAGATTCGGCTAACCAAATTTTTATAAATCTTTAAAAGTACACATATTACAAGAGCAGGCTACTAGGAACTAACTGAATTCACAAAGAAACAGTGTTTCAGTTCGTTAAAAGGTTGCTCTATCTTGAATAACAAGCTTATTACATGCGAATCCTATTGGGAACCTATTCAATTGACCATGATACTTAGAGTCCGTTCCTTAAAATGTTGCTCGATATTGAAAAGCAAACTCATACAAGCATGTCCCATTGGGAACTCACTGAATTCGCCTAGAAATTTTGATTCCATTCGTGATAATTTTTCTATATCCCGAATAGTCCACTTATTACTATTGCGGCCTATTGGGAAGTAACCGAATTCACCATGTTACTCAGATTCGGCTCCCCAACATTTTTTTTTTGGTTCTTTTTTTCGGAGCTGGGGACCGAACCCAGGGCCTTGCGCTTCCTAGGCAAGCGCTCTACAACTGAGCTAAATCCCCAAACCCTCACCAAATTTTTATAAATCTTGAAAAGTACACATATCACAAGGGCAAGATACTAGGAACTAACTGATTTCACAAAGAAACAGTGTTTCAGTTCGTTAAAACGTTGCTCTATCTTGAATAACAAGCTTATTACATGCGAATCCTATTGGGAACCTACTCAATTTTCCATGATACTTGGATTCCGTTCCTTAAAATGTTGCTCGATTTTGAAAAGCAAACTCATACAAGCATGTCCATTGGGAACTCACTGAATTCGCCTAGAAATTTTGATTCCATTCTTGAAATTTTTCTATATCCCGAACAGTCCACTTATTACTACTGCCGCCTATTAGGAACTGACAAATTCACCATGTTACTCAGATTCGGCTCACCAAATTTTTATAAATCTTTAAAAGTACACATATTACAAGAGCAGGCTACTAGGAACTAACTGAATTCACAAAGAAACAGTGTTTCAGTTCGTTAATACGTTGCATATCTTGAATTACTAGCTTATTACAAGCGAATCCCATTGGGAACCTACTCAATTCACCATGAAAATTGGATTCCGTTCCTTAAAATGTTGCTCGATATTGAAATGCAAAATCATACAAGCATGTCCCATTGGGAACTCAGTGAATTCGCCTAGAAATTTTGATTCCATTCGTGAAAATTTTTCTATACCCCGAACAGTCCACTTATTACTACTGCCGCCTATTGGGAACTAACCGAGTTCTCCATGTTACTCAGATTCGGCTAACCAAATTTTTATAAATCTTTAAAAGTACACATATTACAAGAGCAGGCTACTAGGAACTAACTGAATTCACAAAGAAACAGTGTTTCAGTTCGTTAAAAGGTTGCTCTATCTTGAATAACAAGCTTATTACATGCGAATCCTATTGGGAACCTATTCAATTGACCATGATACTTAGAGTCCGTTCCTTAAAATGTTGCTCGATATTGAAAAGCAAACTCATACAAGCATGTCCCATTGGGAACTCACTGAATTCGTCTAGAAATTTTGATTCCATTCGTGAAAATTTTTCTATATCCCGAACAGTCCACTTATTACTACTGCGGCCTATTGGGAACTAACCGAATTCACCATGTTACTCAGATTCGGCTCACCAAATTTTTATAAATCTTTCATAGTACACATATTAAGGAGCAGGCTACTAGGATCTAACTGAATTCACAAAGAAACAGTGTTTCAGTTCGTTAAAACGTTGCTCTATCTTGAATAAAAAGCTTATTACATGCGAATCCTATTGGGAACCGACTCAGTTCACCATGATACTTAGAGTCCGTTCCTTAAAATGTTGCTCGATAATGAAATGCAAACTCATACAAGCATGTCCCATTGGGAACTCACTGAATTCGCCTAGAAATTTTGATTCCATTCGTGAAAATTTTTCTATATCCCGAACAGTCCACTTATTACTACTGCGTCCTAGTGGGAACTAACCTAATTCACCATGTTACTCAGATTCAGCTCACCAAATTTTTATAAAACTTTAAAAGTACACATATTACAAGAGCAGGCTACTAGGAACTAACTGAATTCACAAAGAAACTGTGTTTCAGTTCGTTAAAACGTTGCTCTATCTTGAATAACAAGCTTATTACATGCGAATCCTATTGGGAACCTACTCAATTCACCATGATACTTAGATTCCGTTCCTTAAAATGTTGCTCGATATTGAAAAGCAAACTCATACAAGCATGTCCCATTGGGAACACACTGAATTCGCCTAGAAATTTTGATTCCATTCGTGATAATTTTTCTATATCCCGAAGAGTCCACTTATTACTACTGCGGCCTATTGGGTACTAACCGAATTCACCATGTTACTCATATTCGGCTCACCAAATTTTTATAAATCTTGAAAAGTACACATATTACAAGAGCAGGCTGCTAGGAACTAACTGAACTCACGAAGGAACAGTGTTTCAGTTCGTTAAAACGTTGCTCTATCTTGAATAAGAAGCTTATTACATGCGAATCCTATTGGGAACCTACTCAATTCACCAAGATATTTGGATTACGTTCCTTAAAATGTTGCTCGATATTGAAAAGCAAACTCATACAAGCATGTCCCATTGGGAACTCACTGAATTCGCCTAGAAATTTTGATTCCATTCGTGAAAATTTTTCTATATCCCGAACAGTCCACTTATTACTACTGCCGCCAATTGGAACTAACCAATTTCATTATATTACTCAGATTCGGCTCACCAAATTTTTATAAATCTTTAAAAGTACACATATTACAAGAGCAGGCTACTAGGAACTAACTGAATTCACAAAGAAACAGTGTTTCAGAGCGTTAAAACGTTGCTCTATCTTGAATAACAAGCTTATTACATGCGAATCCTTTGGGAACCTACTCAATTCACCATGATACTTGGATTCCGTTCCTTAAAATGTTGCTCGATATTGAAAAGCAAACTCACACAAGCATGCCCATTGGGAACTCACTGAATTCGCCTCAGAACTTTGATTCCATTCGTGAAAATTTTTCTATATCCCGAACAGTCCACTTATTACTACTGCGGCCTATTGGGAACTAACCGAATTCACCATGTTACTCAGATTAGGCACACCAAATTTTTATAAATCTTTCAAAGTACACATATTACAAGAGCAGGCTACTAGGAACTAACTGAATTCACAAAGAAACAGTGTTTCAGTTCGTTAAAAGGTTGCTCTATCTTGAATAACTAGCTTATTACATGCGAATCCTATTGGGAACCTACTCAATTCACCATGATACTTGGATTCCGTTACTTAAAATGTTGCTCGATATTGAAAAGCAAACCCATACAAGCATGTCCCATTGGGAACTCACTGAATTCCCCTGAAATTTTGATTCCATTCGTGAAAATTTTTCTATATCCAGAACAGTCCACTTATTACTACTGCCGCCTACTGGGAACTAACCGAATTCACCATGTTACTCAGATTCGGCTCACCAAATTTTTATAAATCTTGAAAAGTACACATAATACAAGAGCAGGCTACTAGGATCTAACTGAATTCACAAAGAAACAGTGTTTCAGTTCGTTAAAACGTTGCTCTATCTTGAATAACATGCTTATTACATGCGAATCCTATTGGGAACCTACTCAATTCACCATGATACTTGGATTCCGTTCCTTAAAATGTTGCTCGATATTGAAAACCAAACTCATACAAGCATGTCCCATTGGGAAAACACAGAATTCGCCTAGAAATTTTGATTCCATTCGTGAAAATTTTTCTATATCCCGAACAGTCCACTTATTACTACTGCGTCCTATTGGGAACTAACCGAATTCACCATGTTACTCAGATTCGTCTCACCAAATTTTTAAAATCTTTCAAAGTACACATATTACCAGAGCAGGCTACTAGGAAGTAACTGAATTCACAAAGAAACAGTGTTTCAGTTCGTTAAAACGTTGCTCTATCTTGAATAACAAGCTTATTACATGCGAAACCTATTGGGAACCTACTCAATTTTTCATGATACTTGGATTCCGTTCCTTTAAATGATGCTCGTTATTGAAAAGCAAACTCATACAAGCATGTCCAATTGGGAACTCACTGAATTCGCCTAGAAATTTTGATTCCATTCGTGATATTTTTTCTATATCCCGAATAGTCCACTTATTACTATTGCGGCCTATTGGGAAGTAACCGAATTCACCATGTTACTCAGATTCGGCTCCCCAACATTTTTTTTTTGGTTCTTTTTTTCGGAGCTGGGGACCGAACCCAGGGCCTTGCGCTTCCTAGGCAAGCGCTCTACCACTGAGCTAAATCCCCAACCCCACCCCAAATTTTTATAAATCTTGAAAAGTACACATATCACAAGGGCAAGCTACTAGGAACTAACTGATTTCACAAAGAAACAGTGTTTCAGTTCGTTAAAACGTTGCTCTATCTTGAATAACAAGCTTATTACATGCGAATACTATTGGGAACCTACTCAATTTTCCATGATACTTGGATTCCGTTCCTTAAAATGTTGCTCGATTTTGAAAAGCAAACTCATACAAAATGTCCATTGGGAACTCACTGAATTCGCCTAGAAATTTTGATTCCATTCTTGAAATTTTTCTATATCCCGAACAGTCCACTTATTACTACTGCCGCCTATTAGGAACTGACAAATTCACCATGTTACTCAGATTCGGCTCACCAAATTTTTATAAATCTTTAAAAGTACACATATTACAAGAGCAGGCTACTAGGAACTAACTGAATTCACAAAGAAACAGTGTTTCAGTTCGTTAATACGTTGCATATCTTGAATTACTAGCTTATTACAAGCGAATCCCATTGGGAACCTACTCAATTCACCATGAAAATTGGATTCCGTTCCTTAAAATGTTGCTCGATATTGAAATGCAAAATCATACAAGCATGTCCCATTGGGAACTCAGTGAATTCGCCTAGAAATTTTGATTCCATTCGTGAAAATTTTTCTATACCCCGAACAGTCCACTTATTAGTACTGCCGCCTATTGGGAACTAACCGAGTTCACCATGTTACTCAGATTCGGCTAACCAAATTTTTATAAATCTTTAAAAGTACACATATTACAAGAGCAGGCTACTAGGAACTAACTGAATTCACAAAGAAACAGTGTTTCAGTTCGTTAAAAGGTTGCTCTATCTTGAATAACAAGCTTATTACATGCGAATCCTATTGGGAACCTATTCAATTGACCATGATACTTAGAGTCCGTTCCTTAAAATGTTGCTCGATATTGAAAAGCAAACTCATACAAGCATGTCCCATTGGGAACTCACTGAATTCGTCTAGAAATTTTGATTCCATTCGTGAAAATTTTTCTATATCCCGAAAAGTCCACTTATTACTACTGCGGCCTATTGGGAACTAACCGAATTCACCATGTTACTCAGATTCGGCTCACCAAATTTTTATAAATCTTTCATAGTACACATATTAAGGAGCAGGCTACTAGGATCTAACTGAATTCACAAAGAAACAGTGTTTCAGTTCGTTAAAACGTTGCTCTATCTTGAATAACAAGCTTATTACATGCGAATCCTATTGGGAACCGACTCAGTTCACCATGATACTTAGAGTCCGTTCCTTAAAATGTTGCTCGATAATGAAATGCAAACTCATACAAGCATGTCCTATTGGGAACTCACTGAATTCGCCTAGAAATTTTGATTCCATTCGTGAAAATTTTTCTATATTCCGAACAGTCCACTTATTACTACTGCGTCCTAGTGGGAACTAACCTAATTCACCATGTTACTCAGATTCAGCTCACCAAATTTTTATAAAACTTTAAAAGTACACATATTACAAGAGCAGGCTACTAGGAACTAACTGAATTCACAAAGAAACAGTGTTTCAGTTCGTTAAAACGTTGCTCTATCTTGAATAACAAGCTTATTACATGCGAATCCTATTGGGAACCTACTCAATTCACCATGATACTTAGATTCCGTTCCTTAAAATGTTGCTCGATATTGAAAAGCAAACTCATACAAGCATGTCCCATTGGGAACACACTGAATTCGCCTAGAAATTTTGATTCCATTCGTGATAATTTTTCTATATCCCGAAGAGTCCACTTATTACTACTGCGGCCTATTGGGTACTAACCGAATTCACCATTTTACTCAGATTCGGCTCACCAAATTTTTATAAAACTTTAAAAGTACACATATTACAAGAGCAGGCTACTAGGAACTAACTGAATTCACAAAGAAACAGTGTTTCAGTTCGTTAAAACGTTGCTCTATCTTGAATAACAAGCTTATTACATGCGAATCCTATTGGGAACATACTCAATTCACCATGATACTTAGATTCCGTTCCTTAAAATGTTGCTCGATAATGAAGTGCAAACTCAAACAAGCATGTCCCATTGGGAACTCACTGAATTCGCCTAGAAATTTTGATTCCATTCGAGAAAATTTTTCTATACCCCGAACAGTCCACTTATTACTACTGCCGCCTATTGGGAACTAACCGAGTTCACCATGTTACTCAGATTCGGCTAACAAATTTTTATAAATCTTTAAAAGTACACATATTAAAAGAGCAGGGTACTAGGAACTAACTGAATTCACAAAGAAACAGTGTTTCAGTTCGTTAAAAGGTTGCTCTATCTTGAATAACAAGCTTATTACATGCGAATCCTATTGGGAACCTATTCAATTGACCATGATACTTAGAGTCCGTTCCTTACAATGTTGCTCGATATTGAAAAGCAAACTCATACAAGCATGTCCCATTGGGAACTCACTGAATTCGCCTAGAAATTTTGATTCCATTCGTGATAATTTTTCTATATCCCGAATAGTCCACTTATTACTATTGCGGCCTATTGGGAAGTAACCGAATTCACCATGTTACTCAGATTCGGCTCCCCAACATTTTTTTTTGGTTCTTTTTTTCGGAGCTGGGGACCGAACCCAGGGCCTTGCGCTTCCTAGGCAAGCGCTCTACCACTGAGCTAAATCCCCAAACCCTCACCAAATTTTTATAAATCTTGAAAAGTACACATATCACAAGGGCAAGATACTAGGAACTAACTGATTTCACAAAGAAACAGTGTTTCAGTTCGTTAAAACGTTGTTCTATCTTGAATAACAAGCTTATTACATGCGAATCCTATTGGGAACCTACTCAATTTTCCATGATACTTGGATTCCGTTCCTTAAAATGTTGCTCGATTTTGAAAAGCAAACTCATACAAGCATGTCCATTGGGAACTCACTGAATTCGCCTAGAAATTTTGATTCCATTCTTGAAATTTTTCTATATCCCGAACAGTCCACTTATTACTACTGCCGCCTATTAGGAACTGACAAATTCACCATGTTACTCAGATTCGGCTCACCAAATTTTTATAAATCTTTAAAAGTACACATATTACAAGAGCAGGCTACTAGGAACTAACTGAATTCACAAAGAAACAGTGTTTCAGTTCGTTAATACGTTGCATATCTTGAATTACTAGCTTATTACAAGCGAATCCCATTGGGAACCTACTCAATTCACCATGAAAATTGGATTCCGTTCCTTAAAATGTTGCTCGATATTGAAATGCAAAATCATACAAGCATGTCCCATTGGGAACTCAGTGAATTCGCCTAGAAATTTTGATTCCATTCGTGAAAATTTTTCTATACCCCGAACAGTCCACTTATTACTACTGCCGCCTATTGGGAACTAACCGAGTTCACCATGTTACTCAGATTCGGCTAACCAAATTTTTATAAATCTTTAAAAGTACACATATTACAAGAGCAGGCTACTAGGAACTAACTGAATTCACAAAGAAACAGTGTTTCAGTTCGTTAAAAGGTTGCTCTATCTTGAATAACAAGCTTATTACATGCGAATCCTATTGGGAACCTATTCAATTGACCATGATACTTAGAGTCCGTTCCTTAAAATGTTGCTCGATATTGAAAAGCAAACTCATACAAGCATGTCCCATTGGGAACTCACTGAATTCGTCTAGAAATTTTGATTCCATTCGTGAAAATTTTTCTATATCCCGAACAGTCCACTTATTACTACTGCGGCCTATTGGGAACTAACCGAATTCACCATGTTACTCAGATTCGGCTCACCAAATTTTTATAAATCTTTCATAGTACACATATTAAGGAGCAGGCTACTAGGATCTAACTGAATTCACAAAGAAACCGTGTTTCAGTTCGTTAAAACGTTGCTCTATCTTGAATAACAAGCTTATTACATGCGAATCCTATTGGGAACCGACTCAGTTCACCATGATACTTAGAGTCCGTTCCTTAAAATGTTGCTCGATAATGAAATGCAAACTCATACAAGCATGTCCTATTGGGAACTCACTGAATTCGCCTAGAAATTTTGATTCCATTCGTGAAAATTTTTCTATATCCCGAACAGTCCACTTATTACTACTGCGTCCTAGTGGGAACTAACCTAATTCACCATGTTACTCAGATTCAGCTCACCAAATTTTTATAAAACTTTAAAAGTACACATATTACAAGAGCAGGCTACTAGGAACTAACTGAATTCACAAAGAAACAGTGTTTCAGTTCGTTAAAACGTTGCTCTATCTTGAATAACAAGCTTATTACATGCGAATCCTATTGGGAACCTACTCAATTCACCATGATACTTAGATTCCGTTCCTTAAAATGTTGCTCGATATTGAAAAGCAAACTCATACAAGCATGTCCCATTGGGAACACACTGAATTCGCCTAGAAATTTTGATTCCATTCGTGATAATTTTTCTATATCCCGAAGAGTCCACTTATTACTACTGCGGCCTATTGGGTACTAACCGAATTCACCATGTTACTCAGATTCGGCTCACCAAATTTTTATAAAACTTTAAAAGTACACATATTACAAGAGCAGGCTACTAGGAACTAACTGAATTCACAAAGAAACAGTGTTTCAGTTCGTTAAAACGTTGCTCTATCTTGAATAACAAGCTTATTACATGCGAATCCTATTGGGAACCTACTCAATTCACCATGATACTTAGATTCCGTTCCTTAAAATGTTGCTCGATAATGAAATGCAAACTCATACAAGCATGTCCTATTGGGAACTCACTGAATTCGCCTAGAAATTTTGATTCCATTCGTGAAAATTTTTCTATATCCCGAACAGTCCACTTATTACTACTGCGTCCTATTGGGAACTAACCGAATTCACCATGTTACTCAGATTCGGCTCACCAAATTTTTAAAATCTTTAAAAGTACACATATTACCAGAGCAGGCTACTAGGAAGTAACTGAATTCACAAAGAAACAGTGTTTCAGTTCGTTAAAACGTTGCTCTATCTTGAATAACAAGCTTATTACATGCGAATCCTATTGGGAACCTACTCAATTCACCATGATACTTAGATTCCGTTCCTTAAAATGTTGCTCGATATTGAAAAGCAAACTCATACAAGCATGTCCCATTGGGAACACACTGAATTCGCCTAGAAATTTTGATTCCATTCGTGATAATTTTTCTATATCCCGAAGAGTCCACTTATTACTACTGCGGCCTATTGGGTACTAACCGAATTCACCATGTTACTCAGATTCGGCTCACCAAATTTTTATAAAACTTTAAAAGTACACATATTACAAGAGCAGGCTACTAGGAACTAACTGAATTCACAAAGAAACAGTGTTTCAGTTCGTTAAAACGTTGCTCTATCTTGAATAACAAGCTTATTACATGCGAATCCTATTGGGAACCTACTCAATTCACCATGATACTTAGATTCCGTTCCTTAAAATGTTGCTCGATAATGAAATGCAAACTCATACAAGCATGTCCTATTGGGAACTCACTGAATTCGCCTAGAAATTTTGATTCCATTCGTGAAAATTTTTCTATATCCCGAACAGTCCACTTATTACTACTGCGTCCTATTGGGAACTAACCGAATTCACCATGTTACTCAGATTCGGCTCACCAAATTTTTAAAATCTTTAAAAGTACACATATTACCAGAGCAGGCTACTAGGAAGTAACTGAATTCACAAAGAAACAGTGTTTCAGTTCGTTAAAACGTTGCTCTATCTTGAATAACAAGCTTATTACATGCGAATCCTATTGGGAACCTACTCAATTTGCCATGATACTTGGATTCCGTTCCTTTAAATGATGCTCGTTATTGAAAAGCAAACTCATACAAGCATGTCCAATTGGGAACTCACTGAATTCGCCTAGAAATTTTGATTCCATTCGTGATAATTTTTCTATATCCCGAATAGTCCACTTATTACTATTGCGGCCTATTGGGAAGTAACCGAATTCACCATGTTACTCAGATTCGGCTCCCCAACATTTTTTTTTGGTTCTTTTTTTCGGAGCTGGGGACCGAACCCAGGGCCTTGCGCTTCCTAGGCAAGCGCTCTACCACTGAGCTAAATCCCCAACCCCACCCCAAATTTTTATAAATCTTGAAAAGTACACATATCACAAGGGCAAGCTACTAGGAACTAACTGATTTCACAAAGAAACAGTGTTTCAGTTCGTTACAACGTTGCTCTATCTTGAATAACAAGCTTATTACATGCGAATCCTATTGGGAACCTACTCAATTTTCCATGATACTTGGATTCCGTTCCTTAAAATGTTGCTCGATTTTGAAAAGCAAACTCATACAAGCATGTCCATTGGGAACTCACTGAATTCGCCTAGAAATTTTGATTCCATTCTTGAAATTTTTCTATATCCCGAACAGTCCACTTATTACTACTGCCGCCTATTAGGAACTGACAAATTCACCATGTTACTCAGATTCGGCTCACCAAATTTTTATAGATCTTTAAAAGTACACATATTACAAGAGCAGGCTACTAGGAACTAACTGAATTCACAAAGAAACAGTGTTTCAGTTCGTTAATACGTTGCATATCTTGAATTACTAGCTTATTACAAGCGAATCCCATTGGGAACCTACTCAATTCACCATGAAAATTGGATTCCGTTCCTTAAAATGTTGCTCGATATTGAAATGCAAAATCATACAAGCATGTCCCATTGGGAACTCAGTGAATTCGCCTAGAAATTTTGATTCCATTCGTGAAAATTTTTCTATACCCCGAACAGTCCACTTATTACTACTGCCGCCTATTGGGAACTAACCGAGTTCACCATGTTACTCAGATTCGGCTAACCAAATTTTTATAAATCTTTAAAAGTACACATATTACAAGAGCAGGCTACTAGGAACTAACTGAATTCACAAAGAAACAGTGTTTCAGTTCGTTAAAAGGTTGCTCTATCTTGAATAACAAGCTTATTACATGCGAATCCTATTGGGAACCTATTCAATTGACCATGATACTTAGAGTCCGTTCCTTAAAATGTTGCTCGATATTGAAAAGCAAACTCATACAAGCATGTCCCATTGGGAACTCACTGAATTCGTCTAGAAATTTTGATTCCATTCGTGAAAATTTTTCTATATCCCGAACAGTCCACTTATTACTACTGCGGCCTATTGGGAACTAACCGAATTCACCATGTTACTCAGATTCGGCTCACCAAATTTTTATAAATCTTTCATAGTACACATATTAAGGAGCAGGCTACTAGGATCTAACTGAATTCACAAAGAAACAGTGTTTCAGTTCGTTAAAACGTTGCTCTATCTTGAATAACAAGCTTATTACATGCGAATCCTATTGGGAACCGACTCAGTTCACCATGATACTTAGAGTCCGTTCCTTAAAATGTTGCTCGATAATGAAATGCAAACTCATACAAGCATGTCCTATTGGGAACTCACTGAATTCGCCTAGAAATTTTGATTCCATTCGTGAAAATTTTTCTATATCCCGAACAGTCCACTTATTACTACTGCGTCCTCGTGGGAACTAACCTAATTCACCATGTTACTCAGATTCAGCTCACCAAATTTTTATAAAACTTTAAAAGTACACATATTACAAGAGCAGGCTACTAGGAACTAACTGAATTCACAAAGAAACAGTGTTTCAGTTCGTTAAAACGTTGCTCTATCTTGAATAACAAGCTTATTACATGCGAATCCTATTGGGAACCTACTCAATTCACCATGATACTTAGGTTCCGTTCCTTAAAATGTTGCTCGATATTGAAAAGCAAACTCATACAAGCATGTCCCATTGGGAACACACTGATTCGCCTAGAAATTTTGATTCCATTCGTGATAATTTTTCTATATCCCGAAGAGTCCACTTATTACTACTGCGGCCTATTGGGTACTAACCGAATTCACCATGTTACTCAGATTCGGCTCACCAAATTTTTATAAAACTTTAAAAGTACACATATTACAAGAGCAGGCTACTAGGAACTAACTGAATTCACAAAGAAACAGTGTTTCAGTTCGTTAAAACGTTGCTCTATCTTGAATAACAAGCTTATTACATGCGAATCCTATTGGGAACCTACTCAATTCACCATGATACTTAGATTCCGTTCCTTAAAATGTTGCTCGATAATGAAGTGCAAACTCAAACAAGCATGTCCCATTGGGAACTCACTGAATTCGCCTAGAAATTTTGATTCCATTCGAGAAAATTTTTCTATACCCCGAACAGTCCACTTATTACTACTGCCGCCTATTGGGAACTAACCGAGTTCACCATGTTACTCAGATTCGGCTAACCAAATTTTTATAAATCTTTAAAAGTACACATATTACAAGAGCAGGCTACTAGGAACTAACTGAATTCACATAGAAACAGTGTTTCAGTTCGTTAAAAGGTTGCTCTATCTTGAATAACAAGCTTATTACATGCGAATCCTATTGGGAACCTATTCAATTGACCATGATACTTAGAGTCCGTTCCTTAAAATGTTGCTCGATATTGAAAAGCAAACTCATACAAGCATGTCCCATTGGGAACTCACTGAATTCGCCTAGAAATTTTGATTCCATTCGTGATAATTTTTCTATATCCCGAATAGTCCACTTATTACTATTGCGGCCTATTGGGAAGTAACCGAATTCACCATGTTACTCAGATTCGGCTCCCCAACATTTTTTTTTTGGTTCTTTTTTTCGGAGCTGGGGACCGATCCCAGGGCCTTGCGCTTCCTAGGCAAGCGCTCTACCACTGAGCTAAATCCCCAAACCCTCACCAAATTTTTATAAATCTTGAAAAGTACACATATCACAAGGGCAAGATACTAGGAACTAACTGATTTCACAAAGAAACAGTGTTTCAGTTCGTTAAAACGTTGCTCTATCTTGAATAACAAGCTTATTACATGCGAATCCTATTGGGAACCTACTCAATTTTCCATGATACTTGGATTCCGTTCCTTAAAATGTTGCTCGATTTTGAAAAGCAAACTCATACAAGCATGTCCATTGGGAACTCACTGAATTCGCCTAGAAATTTTGATTCCATTCTTGAAATTTTTCTATATCCCGAACAGTCCACTTATTACTACTGCCGCCTATTAGGAACTGACAAATTCACCATGTTACTCAGATTCGGCTCACCAAATTTTTATAAATCTTTAAAAGTACACATATTACAAGAGCAGGCTACTAGGAACTAACTGAATTCACAAAGAAACAGTGTTTCAGTTCGTTAATACGTTGCATATCTTGAATTACTAGCTTATTACAAGCGAATCCCATTGGGAACCTACTCAATTCACCATGAAAATTGGATTCCGTTCCTTAAAATGTTGCTCGATATTGAAATGCAAAATCATACAAGCATGTCCCATTGGGAACTCAGTGAATTCGCCTAGAAATTTTGATTCCATTCGTGAAAATTTTTCTATACCCCGAACAGTCCACTTATTACTACTGCCGCCTATTGGGAACTAACCGAGTTCACCATGTTACTCAGATTCGGCTAACCAAATTTTTATAAATCTTTAAAAGTACACATATTACAAGAGCAGGCTACTAGGAACTAACTGAATTCACAAAGAAACAGTGTTTCAGTTCGTTAAAAGGTTGCTCTATCTTGAATAACAAGCTTATTACATGCGAATCCTATTGGGAACCTATTCAATTGACCATGATACTTAGAGTCCGTTCCTTAAAATGTTGCTCGATATTGAAAAGCAAACTCATACAAGCATGTCCCATTGGGAACTCACTGAATTCGTCTAGAAATTTTGATTCCATTCGTGAAAATTTTTCTATATCCCGAACAGTCCACTTATTACTACTGCGGCCTATTGGGAACTAACCGAATTCACCATGTTACTCAGATTCGGCTCACCAAATTTTTATAAATCTTTCATAGTACACATATTAAGGAGCAGGCTACTAGGATCTAACTGAATTCACAAAGAAACAGTGTTTCAGTTCGTTAAAACGTTGCTCTATCTTGAATAACAAGCTTATTACATGCGAATCCTATTGGGAACCGACTCAGTTCACCATGATACTTAGCGTCCGTTCCTTAAAATGTTGCTCGATAATGAAATGCAAACTCATACAAGCATGTCCTATTGGGAACTCACTGAATTCGCCTAGAAATTTTGATTCCATTCGTGATAATTTTTCTATATCCCGAACAGTCCACTTATTACTACTGCGGCCTATTGGGTACTAACCGAATTCACCATGTTACTCAGATTCGGCTCACCAAATTTTTATAAATCTTTAAAAGTACACATATTACAAGAGCAGGCTACTAGGAACTAACTGAATTCACAAAGAAACAGTGTTTCAGTTCGTTAAAACGTTGCTCTATCTTGAATAACAAGCTTATTACATGCGAATCCTATTGGGAACCTACTCAATTCACCATGATACTTAGATTCCGTTCCTTAAAATGTTGCTCGATAATGAAATGCAAACTCATACAAGCATGTCCTATTGGGAACTCACTGAATTCGCCTAGAAATTTTGATTCCATTCGTGAAAATTTTTCTATATCCCGAACAGTCCACTTATTACTACTGCGTCCTATTGGGAACTAACCGAATTCACCATGTTACTCAGATTCGGCTCACCAAATTTTTAAAATCTTTAAAAGTACACATATTACCAGAGCAGGCTACTAGGAAGTAACTGAATTCACAAAGAAACAGTGTTTCAGTTCGTTAAAACGTTGCTCTATCTTGAATAACAAGCTTATTACATGCGAATCCTATTGGGAACCTACTCAATTTGCCATGATACTTGGATTCCGTTCCTTTAAATGATGCTCGTTATTGAAAAGCAAACTCATACAAGCATGTCCAATTGGGAACTCACTGAATTCGCCTAGAAATTTTGATTCCATTCGTGATAATTTTTCTATATCCCGAATAGTCCACTTATTACTATTGCGGCCTATTGGGAAGTAACCGAATTCACCATGTTACTCAGATTCGGCTCCCCAACATTTTTTTTTTGGTTCTTTTTTTCGGAGCTGGGGACCGAACCCAGGGCCTTGCGCTTCCTAGGCAAGCGCTCTACCACTGAGCTAAATCCCCAACCCCACCCCAAATTTTTATAAATCTTGAAAAGTACACATATCACAAGGGCAAGCTACTAGGAACTAACTGAATTCACAAAGAAACAGTGTTTCAGTTCGTTAAAACGTTGCTCTATCTTGAATAACAAGCTTATTACATGCGAATCCTATTGGGAACCTACTCAATTTTCCATGATACTTGGATTCCGTTCCTTAAAATGTTGCTCGATTTTGAAAAGCATACTCATACAAGCATGTCCATTGGGAACTCACTGAATTCGCCTAGAAATTTTGATTCCATTCTTGAAATTTTTCTATATCCCGAACAGTCCACTTATTACTACTGCCGCCTATTAGGAACTGACAAATTCACCATGTTACTCAGATTCGGCTCACCAAATTTTTATAAATCTTTAAAAGTACACATATTACAAGAGCAGGCTACTAGGAACTAACTGAATTCACAAAGAAACAGTGTTTCAGTTCGTTAATACGTTGCATATCTTGAATTACTAGCTTATTACAAGCGAATCCCATTGGGAACCTACTCAATTCACCATGAAAATTGGATTCCGTTCCTTAAAATGTTGCTCGATATTGAAATGCAAAATCATACAAGCATGTCCCATTGGGAACTCAGTGAATTCGCCTAGAAATTTTGATTCCATTCGTGAAAATTTTTCTATACCCCGAACAGTCCACTTATTACTACTGCCGCCTATTGGGAACTAACCGAGTTCACCATGTTACTCAGATTCGGCTAACCAAATTTTTATAAATCTTTAAAAGTACACATATTACAAGAGCAGGCTACTAGGAACTAACTGAATTCACAAAGAAACAGTGTTTCAGTTCGTTAAAAGGTTGCTCTATCTTGAATAACAAGCTTATTACATGCGAATCCTATTGGGAACCTATTCAATTGACCATGATACTTAGAGTCCGTTCCTTAAAATGTTGCTCGATATTGAAAAGCAAACTCATACAAGCATGTCCCATTGGGAACTCACTGAATTCGTCTAGAAATTTTGATTCCATTCGTGAAAATTTTTCTATATCCCGAACAGTCCACTTATTACTACTGCGGCCTATTGGGAACTAACCGAATTCACCATGTTACTCAGATTCGGCTCACCAAATTTTTATAAATCTTTCATAGTACACATATTAAGGAGCAGGCTACTAGGATCTAACTGAATTCACAAAGAAACAGTGTTTCAGTTCGTTAAAACGTTGCTCTATCTTGAATAACAAGCTTATTACATGCGAATCCTATTGGGAACCGACTCAGTTCACCATGATACTTAGAGTCCGTTCCTTAAAATGTTGCTCGATAATGAAATGCAAACTCATACAAGCATGTCCTATTGGGAACTCACTGAATTCGCCTAGAAATTTTGATTCCATTCGTGAAAATTTTTCTATATCCCGAACAGTCCACTTATTACTACTGCGTCCTAGTGGGAACTAACCTAATTCACCATGTTACTCAGATTCAGCTCACCAAATTTTTATAAAACTTTAAAAGTACACATATTACAAGAGCAGGCTACTAGGAACTAACTGAATTCACAAAGAAACAGTGTTTCAGTTCGTTAAAACGTTGCTCTATCTTGAATAACAAGCTTATTACATGCGAATCCTATTGGGAACCTACTCAATTTTCCATGATACTTGGATTCCGTTCCTTAAAATGTTGCTCGATTTTGAAAAGCAAACTCATACAAGCATGTCCATTGGGAACTCACTGAATTCGCCTAGAAATTTTGATTCCATTCTTGAAATTTTTCTATATCCCGAACAGTCCACTTATTACTACTGCCGCCTATTAGGAACTGACAAATTCACCATGTTACTCAGATTCGGCTCACCAAATTTTTATAAATCTTTAAAAGTACACATATTACAAGAGCAGGCTACTAGGAACTAACTGAATTCACAAAGAAACAGTGTTTCAGTTCGTTAATACGTTGCATATCTTGAATTACTAGCTTATTACAAGCGAATCCCATTGGGAACCTACTCAATTCACCATGAAAATTGGATTCCGTTCCTTAAAATGTTGCTCGATATTGAAATGCAAAATCATACAAGCATGTCCCATTGGGAACTCAGTGAATTCGCCTAGAAATTTTGATTCCATTCGTGAAAATTTTTCTATACCCCGAACAGTCCACTTATTAGTACTGCCGCCTATTGGGAACTAACCGAGTTCACCATGTTACTCAGATTCGGCTAACCAAATTTTTATAAATCTTTAAAAGTACACATATTACAAGAGCAGGCTACTAGGAACTAACTGAATTCACAAAGAAACAGTGTTTCAGTTCGTTAAAAGGTTGCTCTATCTTGAATAACAAGGTTATTACATGCGAATCCTATTGGGAACCTATTCAATTGACCATGATAATTAGAGTCCGTTCCTTAAAATGTTGCTCGATATTGAAAAGCAAACTCATACAAGCATGTCCCATTGGGAACTCACTGAATTCGTCTAGAAATTTTGATTCCATTCGTGAAAATTTTTCTATATCCCGAACAGTCCACTTATTACTACTGCGGCCTATTGGGAACTAACCGAATTCACCATGTTACTCAGATTCGGCTCACCAAATTTTTATAAATCTTTCATAGTACACATATTAAGGAGCAGGCTACTAGGATCTAACTGAATTCACAAAGAAACAGTGTTTCAGTTCGTTAAAACGTTGCTCTATCTTGAATAACAAGCTTATTACATGCGAATCCTATTGGGAACCGACTCAGTTCACCATGATACTTAGAGTCCGTTCCTTAAAATGTTGCTCGATAATGAAATGCAAACTCATACAAGCATGTCCTATTGGGAACTCACTGAATTCGCCTAGAAATTTTGATTCCATTCGTGAAAATTTTTCTATATCCCGAACAGTCCACTTATTACTACTGCGTCCTAGTGGGAACTAACCTAATTCACCATGTTACTCAGATTCAGCTCACCAAATTTTTATAAAACTTTAAAAGTACACATATTACAAGAGCAGGCTACTAGGAACTAACTGAATTCACAAAGAAACAGTGTTTCAGTTCGTTAAAACGTTGCTCTATCTTGAATAACAAGCTTATTACATGCGAATCCTATTGGGAACCTACTCAATTCACCATGATACTTAGATTCCGTTCCTTAAAATGTTGCTCGATATTGAAAAGCAAACTCATACAAGCATGTCCCATTGGGAACACACTGAATTCGCCTAGAAATTTTGATTCCATTCGTGATAATTTTTCTATATCCCGAAGAGTCCACTTATTACTACTGCGGCCTATTGGGTACTAACCGAATTCACCATGTTACTCAGATTCGGCTCACCAAATTTTTATAAAACTTTAAAAGTACACATATTACAAGAGCAGGCTACTAGGAACTAACTGAATTCACAAAGAAACAGTGTTTCAGTTCGTTAAAACGTTGCTCTATCTTGAATAACAAGCTTATTACATGCGAATCCTATTGGGAACCTACTCAATTCACCATGATACTTAGATTCCGTTCCTTAAAATGTTGCTCGATAATGAAGTGCAAACTCAAACAAGCATGTCCCATTGGGAACTCACTGAATTCGCCTAGAACTTTTGATTCCATTCGAGAAAATTTTTCTATACCCCGAACAGTCCACTTATTACTACTGCCGCCTATTGGGAACTAACCGAGTTCACCATGTTACTCAGATTCGGCTAAACAAATTTTTATAAATCTTTAAAAGTACACATATTACAAGAGCAGGCTACTAGGAACTAACTGAATTCACAAAGAAACAGTGTTTCAGTTCGTTAAATGGTTGCTCTATCTTGAATAACAAGCTTATTACATGCGAATCCTATTGGGAACCTATTCAATTGACCATGATACTTAGAGTCCGTTCCTTAAAATGTTGCTCGATATTGAAAAGCAAACTCATACAAGCATGTCCCATTGGGAACTCACTGAATTCGCCTAGAAATTTTGATTCCATTCGTGATAATTTTTCTATATCCCGAATAGTCCACTTATTACTATTGCGGCCTATTGGGAAGTAACCAAATTCACCATGTTACTCAGATTCGGCTCCCCAACATTTTTTTTTGGTTCTTTTTTTCGGAGCTGGGGACCGAACCCAGGGCCTTGCGCTTCCTAGGCAAGCGCTCTACCACTGAGCTAAATCCCCAAACCCTCACCAAATTTTTATAAATCTTGAAAAGTACACATATCACAAGGGCAAGATACTAGGAACTAACTGATTTCACAAAGAAACAGTGTTTCAGTTCGTTAAAACGTTGCTCTATCTTGAATAACAAGCTTATTACATGCGAATCCTATTGGGAACCTACTCAATTTTCCATGATACTTGGATTCCGTTCCTTAAAATGTTGCTCGATTTTGAAAAGCAAACTCATACAAGCATGTCCATTGGGAACTCACTGAATTCGCCTAGAAATTTTGATTCCATTCTTGAAATTTTTCTATATCCCGAACAGTCCACTTATTACCACTGCCGCCTATTAGGAACTGACAAATTCACCATGTTACTCAGATTCGGCTCACCAAATTTTTATAAATCTTTAAAAGTACACATATTACAAGAGCAGGCTACTAGGAACTAACTGAATTCACAAAGAAACAGTGTTTCAGTTCGTTAATACATTGCATATCTTGAATTACTAGCTTATTACAAGCGAATCCCATTGGGAACCTACTCAATTCACCATGAAAATTGGATTCCGTTCCTTAAAATGTTGCTCGATATTGAAATGCAAAATCATACAAGCATGTCCCATTGGGAACTCAGTGAATTCGCCTAGAAATTTTGATTCCATTCGTGAAAATTTTTCTATACCCCGAACAGTCCACTTATTAGTACTGCCGCCTATTGGGAACTAACCGAGTTCACCATGTTACTCAGATTCGGCTAACCAAATTTTTATAAATCTTTAAAAGTACACATATTACAAGAGCAGGCTACTAGGAACTAACTGAATTCACAAAGAAACAGTGTTTCAGTTCGTTAAAAGGTTGCTCTATCTTGAATAACAAGCTTATTACATGCGAATCCTATTGGGAACCTATTCAATTGACCATGATACTTAGAGTCCGTTCCTTAAAATGTTGCTCGATAATGAAAAGCAAACTCATACAAGCATGTCCCATTGGGAACTCACTGAATTCGTCTAGAAATTTTGATTCCATTCGTGAAAATTTTACTATATCCCGAACAGTCCACTTATTACTACTGCGGCCTATTGGGAACTAACCGAATTCACCATGTTACTCAGATTCGGCTCACCAAATTTTTATAAATCTTTCATAGTACACATATTAAGGAGCAGGCTACTAGGATCTAACTGAATTCACAAAGAAACAGTGTTTCAGTTCGTTAAAACGTTGCTCTATCTTGAATAACAAGCTTATTACATGCGAATCCTATTGGGAACCTACTCAATTCACCATGATACTTAGATTCCGTTCCTTAAAATGTTGCTCGATATTGAAAAGCAAACTCATACAAGCATGTCCCATTGGGAACACACTGAATTCGCCTAGAAATTTTGATTCCATTCGTGATAATTTTTCTATATCCCGAAGAGTCCACTTATTACTACTGCGGCCTATTGGGTACTAACCGAATTCACCATGTTACTCAGATTCGGCTCACCAAATTATTATAAAACTTTAAAAGTACACATATTACAAGAGCAGGCTACTAGGAACTAACTGAATTCACAAAGAAACAGTGTTTCAGTTCGTTAAAACGTTGCTCTATCTTGAATAACAAGCTTATTACATGCGAATCCTATTGGGAACCTACTCAATTCACCATGATACTTAGATTCCGTTCCTTAAAATGTTGCTCGATAATGAAGTGCAAACTCAAACAAGCATGTCCCATTGGGAACTCACTGAATTCGCCTAGAAATTTTGATTCCATTCGAGAAAATTTTTCTATACCCCGAACAGTCCACTTATTACTACTGCCGCCTATTGGGAACTAACCGAGTTCACCATGTTACTCAGATTCGGCTAAACAAATTTTTATAAATCTTTAAAAGTACACATATTACAAGAGCAGGCTACTAGGAACTAACTGAATTCACAAAGAAACAGTGTTTCAGTTCGTTAAATGGTTGCTCTATCTTGAATAACAAGCTTATTACATGCGAATCCTATTGGGAACCTATTCAATTGACCATGATACTTAGAGTCCGTTCCTTAAAATGTTGCTCGATATTGAAAAGCAAACTCATACAAGCATGTCCCATTGGGAACTCACTGAATTCGCCTAGAAATTTTGATTCCATTCGTGATAATTTTTCTATATCCCGAATAGTCCACTTATTACTATTGCGGCCTATTGGGAAGTAACCAAATTCACCATGTTACTCAGATTCGGCTCCCCAACATTTTTTTTTTGGTTCTTTTTTTCGGAGCTGGGGACCGATCCCAGGGCCTTGCGCTTCCTAGGCAAGCGCTCTACCACTGAGCTAAATCCCCAAACCCTCACCAAATTTTTATAAATCTTGAAAAGTACACATATCACAAGGGCAAGCTACTAGGAACTAACTGATTTCACAAAGAAACAGTGTTTCAGTTCGTTAAAACGTTGCTCTATCTTGAATAACAAGCTTATTACATGCGAATCCTATTGGGAACCTACTCAATTTTCCATGATACTTGGATTCCGTTCCTTAAAATGTTGCTCGATTTTGAAAAGCAAACTCATACAAGCATGTCCATTGGGAACTCACTGAATTCGCCTAGAAATTTTGATTCCATTCTTGAAATTTTTCTATATCCCGAACAGTCCACTTATTACTACTGCCGCCTATTAGGAACTGACAAATTCACCATGTTACTCAGATTCGGCTCACCAAATTTTTATAAATCTTTAAAAGTACACATATTACAAGAGCAGGCTACTAGGAACTAACTGAATTCACAAAGAAACAGTGTTTCAGTTCGTTAATACGTTGCATATCTTGAATTACTAGCTTATTACAAGCGAATCCCATTGGGAACCTACTCAATTCACCATGAAAATTGGATTCCGTTCCTTAAAATGTTGCTCGATATTGAAATGCAAAATCATACAAGCATGTCCCATTGGGAACTCAGTGAATTCGCCTAGAAATTTTGATTCCATTCGTGAAAATTTTTCTATACCCCGAACAGTCCACTTATTAGTACTGCCGCCTATTGGGAACTAACCGAGTTCACCATGTTACTCAGATTCGGCTAACCAAATTTTTATAAATCTTTAAAAGTACACATATTACAAGAGCAGGCTACTAGGAACTAACTGAATTCACAAAGAAACAGTGTTGCAGTTCGTTAAAAGGTTGCTCTATCTTGAATAACAAGCTTATTACATGCGAATCCTATTGGGAACCTATTCAATTGACCATGATACTTAGAGTCCGTTCCTTAAAATGTTGCTCGATATTGAAAAGCAAACTCATACAAGCATGTCCCATTGGGAACTCACTGAATTCGTCTAGAAATTTTGATTCCATTCGTGAAAATTTTACTATATCCCGAACAGTCCACTTATTACTACTGCGGCCTATTGGGAACTAACCGAATTCACCATGTTACTCAGATTCGGCTCACCAAATTTTTATAAATCTTTCATAGTACACATATTAAGGAGCAGGCTACTAGGATCTAACTGAATTCACAAAGAAACAGTGTTTCAGTTCGTTAAAACGTTGCTCTATCTTGAATAACAAGCTTATTACATGCGAATCCTATTGGGAACCGACTCAGTTCACCATGATACTTAGAGTCCGTTCCTTAAAATGTTGCTCGATAATGAAATGCAAACTCATACAAGCATGTCCTATTGGGAACTCACTGAATTCGCCTAGAAATTTTGATTCCATTCGTGAAAATTTTTCTATATCCCGAACAGTCCACTTATTACTACTGCGTCCTAGTGGGAACTAACCTAATTCACCATGTTACTCAGATTCAGCTCACCAAATTTTTATAAAACTTTAAAAGTACACATATTACAAGAGCAGGCTACTAGGAACTAACTGAATTCACAAAGAAACAGTGTTTCAGTTCGTTAAAACGTTGCTCTATCTTGAATAACAAGCTTATTACATGCGAATCCTATTGGGAACCTACTCAATTCACCATGATACTTAGATTCCGTTCCTTAAAATGTTGCTCGATATTGAAAAGCAAACTCATACAAGCATGTCCCATTGGGAACACACTGAATTCGCCTAGAAATTTTGATTCCATTCGTGATAATTTTTCTATATCCCGAAGAGTCCACTTATTACTACTGCGGCCTATTGGGTACTAACCGAATTCACCATGTTACTCAGATTCGGCTCACCAAATTTTTATAAAACTTTAAAAGTACACATATTACAAGAGCAGGCTACTAGGAACTAACTGAATTCACAAAGAAACAGTGTTTCAGTTCGTTAAAACGTTGCTCTATCTTGAATAACAAGCTTATTACATGCGAATCCTATTGGGAACCTACTCAATTCACCATGATACTTAGATTCCGTTCCTTAAAATGTTGCTCGATAATGAAGTGCAAACTCAAACAAGCATGTCCCATTGGGAACTCACTGAATTCGCCTAGAAATTTTGATTCCATTCGAGAAAATTTTTCTATACCCCGAACAGTCCACTTACTACTACTGCCGCCTATTGGGAACTAACCGAGTTCACCATGTTACTCAGATTCGGCTAACCAAATTTTTATAAATCTTTAAAAGTACACATATTACAAGAGCAGGCTACTAGGAACTAACTGAATTCACAAAGAAACAGTGTTTCAGTTCGTTAAAAGGTTGCTCTATCTTGAATAACAAGCTTATTACATGCGAATCCTATTGGGAACCTATTCAATTGACCATGATACTTAGAGTCCGTTCCTTAAAATGTTGCTCGATATTGAAAAGCAAACTCATACAAGCATGTCCCATTGGGAACTCACTGAATTCGCCTAGAAATTTTGATTCCATTCGTGATAATTTTTCTATATCCCGAATAGTCCACTTATTACTATTTCGGCCTATTGGGAAGTAACCGAATTCACCATGTTACTCAGATTCGGCTCCCCAACATTTTTTTTTTTTGGTTCTTTTTTTCGGAGCTGGGGACCGAACCCAGGGCCTTGCGCTTCCTAGGCAAGCGCTCTACCACTGAGCTAAATCCCCAAACCCTCACCAAATTTTTATAAATCTTGAAAAGTACACATATCACAAGGGCAAGATACTAGGAACTAACTGATTTCACAAAGAAACAGTGTTTCAGTTCGTTAAAACGTTGCTCTATCTTGAATAACAAGCTTATTACATGCGAATCCTATTGGGAACCTACTCAATTTTCCATGATACTTGGATTCCGTTCCTTAAAATGTTGCTCGATTTTGAAAAGCAAACTCATACAAGCATGTCCATTGGGAACTCACTGAATTCGCCTAGAAATTTTGATTCCATTCTTGAAATTTTTCTATATCCCGAACAGTCCACTTATTACTACTGCCGCCTATTAGGAACTGACAAATTCACCATGTTACTCAGATTCGGCTCACCAAATTTTTATAAATCTTTAAAAGTACACATATTACAAGAGCAGGCTACTAGGAACTAACTGAATTCACAAAGAAACAGTGTTTCAGTTCGTTAATACGTTGCATATCTTGAATTACTAGCTTATTACAAGCGAATCCCATTGGGAACCTAC
Organism: Rattus norvegicus; assembly: GCF_021556685.1. Taxonomy (NCBI): domain Eukaryota; kingdom Metazoa; phylum Chordata; class Mammalia; order Rodentia; family Muridae; genus Rattus; species Rattus norvegicus. The sequence goes on along the minus strand of NC_141547.1, from coordinate 48,103,249 downwards.
TCAATTCACCATGAAAATTGGATTCCGTTCCTTAAAATGTTGCTCGATATTGAAATGCAAAATCATACAAGCATGTCCCATTGGGAACTCAGTGAATTCGCCTAGAAATTTTGATTCCCTTCGTGAAAATTTTTCTATACCCCGAACAGTCCACTTATTACTACTGCCGCCTATTGGGAACTAACCGAGTTCACCATGTTACTCAGATTCGGCTAACCAAATTTTTATAAATCTTTAAAAGTACACATATTACAAGAGCAGGCTACTAGGAACTAACTGAATTCACAAAGAAACAGTGTTTCAGTTCGTTAAAAGGTTGCTCTATCTTGAATAACAAGCTTATTACATGCGAATCCTATTGGGAACCTATTCAATTGACCATGATACTTAGAGTCCGTTCCTTAAAATGTTGCTCGATATTGAAAAGCAAACTCATACAAGCATGTCCCATTCGGAACTCACTGAATTCGTCTAGAAATTTTGATTCCATTCGTGAAAATTTTTCTATATCCTGAACAGTCCACTTATTACTACTGCGGCCTATTGGGAACTAACCGAATTCACCATGTTACTCAGATTCGGCTCACCAAATTTTTATAAATCTTTCATAGTACACATATTAAGGAGCAGGCTACTAGGATCTAACTGAATTCACAAAGAAACAGTGTTTCAGTTCGTTAAAACGTTGCTCTATCTTGAATAAAAAGCTTATTACATGCGAATCCTATTGGGAACCGACTCAGTTCACCATGATACTTAGAGTCCGTTCCTTAAAATGTTGCTCGATAATGAAATGCAAACTCATACAAGCATGTCCCATTGGGAACTCACTGAATTCGCCTAGAAATTTTGATTCCATTCGTGAAAATTTTTCTATATCCCGAACAGTCCACTTATTACTACTGCGTCCTAGTGGGAACTAACCTAATTCACCATGTTACTCAGATTCAGCTCACCAAATTTTTATAAAACTTTAAAAGTACACATGTTACAAGAGCAGGCTACTAGGAACTAACTGAATTCACAAAGAAACAGTGTTTCAGTTCGTTAAAACGTTGCTCTATCTTGAATAACAAGCTTATTACATGCGAATCCTATTGGGAACCTACTCAATTCACCATGATACTTAGATTCCGTTCCTTAAAATGTTGCTCGATATTGAAAAGCAAACTCATACAAGCATGTCCCATTGGGAACACACTGAATTCGCCTAGAAATTTTGATTCCATTCGTGATAATTTTTCTATATCCCGAAGAGTCCACTTAACTACTGCGGCCTATTGGGTACTAACCGAATTCACCATGTTACTCAGATTCGGCTCACCAAATTTTTATAAATCTTGAAAAGTACACATATTACAAGAGCAGGCTGCTAGGAACTAACTGAACTCACAAAGGAACAGTGTTTCAGTTCGTTAAAACGTTGCTCTATCTTGAATAACAAGCTTATTACATGCGAATCCTATTGGGAACCTACTCAATTCACCAAGATTTTTGGATTCCGTTCCTTAAAATGTTGCTCGATATTGAAAAGCAAACTCATAAGAGCATGTCCCATTGGGAACTCACTGAATTCGCCTAGAAATTTTGATTCCATTCCTGAAAATTTTTCTATATCCCGAACAGTCCACTTATTACTACTGCCGCCAATTGGAACTAACCAATTTCATTATATTACTCAGATTCGGCTCACCAAATTTTTATAAATCTTTAAAAGTACACATATTACAAGAGCAGGCTACTAGGAACTAACTGAATTCACAAAGAAACAGTGTTTCAGTTCGTTAAAACGTTGCTCTATCTTGAATAACAAGCTTATTACATGCGAATCCATTTGGGAACCGACTCAATTCACCATGATACTTAGAGTCCGTTCCTTAAAATGTTGCTCGATAGTGAAATGCAAACTCATACAAGCATGTCCCATTGGGAACTCACTGAATTCGCCTAGAAATTTTGATTCCATTCGTGAAAATTTTTCTATATCCCGAACAGTCCACTTATTACTACTGCGTCCTAGTGGGAACTAACCGAATTCACCATGTTACTCAGATTCGGCTCACCAAATTTTTATAAAACTTTAAAAGTACACATATTACAAGAGCAGGCTACTAGGAACTAACTGAATTCACCAAGAAACAGTGTTTCAGTTCGTTAAAACGTTGCTCTATCTTGAATAACAAGCTTATTACATGCGAATCCTATTGGGAACCTACTCAATTCACCATGATACTTAGATTCCGTTCCTTAATATGTTGCTCTATATTGGAAAGCAAACTCATACAAGCATGTCCCATTGGGAACACACTGAATTCGCCTAGAAATTTTGATTCCATTCGTGATAATTTTTCTATATCCCGAAGAGTCCACTTATTACTACTGCGGCCTATTGGGTACTAACCGAATTCACCATGTTACTCAGATTCGGCTCACCAAATTTTTATAAATCTTGAAAAGTACACATATTACAAGAGCAGGCTGCTAGGAACTAACTGAACTCACAAAGGAACAGTGTTTTAGTTCGTTAAAACGTTGCTCTATCTTGAATAACAAGCTTATTACATGCGAATCCTATTGGGAACATACTCAATTCGCCATGATAATTGGATTCCGTTCCTTAAAATGTTGCTCGATATTGAAAAGCAAACTCATACAAGATGTCCCATTGGGAACTCACTGAATTCGCCTAGAAATTTTGATTCCATTCGTGAAAATTTTTCTATATCCCGAACAGTCCACTTATTACTACTGCCGCCAATTGGAACTAACCAATTTCATTATATTACTAAGATTCGGCTCACCAAATTTTTATAAATCTTTAAAAGTACACATATTACAAGAGCAGGCTACTAGGAACTAACTGAATTCACAAAGAAACAGTGTTTCAGATCGTTAAAACGTTCCTCTATCTTGACTAACCAGCTTATTACATGCGAATCCTATTGGGAACCTACTCAATTCACCATGATACTTGGATTCCGTTCCTTAAAATGTTGCTCGATATTGAAAAGCAAACTCACACAAGCATGCCCATTGGGAACTCACTGAATTCGCCTCAGAACTTTGATTCCATTCGTGAAAATTTTTCTATATCCCGAACAGTCCACTTATTACTACTGCGGCCTATTGGGAACTAACCGAATTCACCATGTTACTCAGATTAGGCACCCCAAAATTTTATAAATCTTTCAAAGTACACATATTACAAGAGCAGGCTACTAGGAACTAACTGAATTCACAAAGAAACAGTGTTTCAGTTCGTTAAAAGGTTGCTCTATCTTGAATAACAAGCTTATTACATGCGAATCGTATTGGGAACCTACTCAATTCACCATGATACTTGGATTCCGTTCCTTAAAATGTTGCTCGATATTGAAAAGCAAACCCATACAAGCATGTCCCATTGGGAACTCACTGAATTCCCCTGAAATTTTGATTCCATTCGTGAAAATTTTTCTATATCCCGAACAGTCCACTTATTACTACTGCCGCCTACTGGGAACTAACCGAATTCACCATGTTACTAGATTCGGCTCACCAAATTTTTATGAATCTTGAAAAGTACACATAATACAAGAGCAGGCTACTAGAAACTAACTGAATTCACAAAGAAACAGTGTTTCAGTTCGTTAAAACGTTGCTCTATCTTGAATAACAAGCTTATTACATGAGAATACTATTGGGAACCTACTGAATTCACCATGATACTTAGATTCCGTTCCTTAAATGTTGCTCGATATTGAAAAGCAAACTCATACACGCATGTCCCATTGGGAACTCACTTAATTCGCCTAGAAATTTTGATACCATTCGTGAAAATTTTTCTATATCCCGAACAGTCCACTTATTACTACTGCCGCTTATTGGGAACTAACCGAATTCACCATGTTACTCACATTCGGCACACCAAATTTTTATAAATCTATAAAAGTACACTTATTGCAAGAGCAGGCTACTAGGAACTAACTGAATTCACAAAGAAACAGTGTTTAAGTTCTTTAAAATGTTGCTCTCTCTTGAATAACAAGCTTATTACAGGCGAATCCTATTGGGAACCTACTCAATTCACCATGATACTTGGATTCCGTTCCTTCTAATGTTGCTCGATATGAAAAGCAAACTCATACAAGCATGTCCCATTGGGAACTCACTGAATTCGCCTAAAAATTTTGATTCCATTCGTGAAAATTTTTCTATATCCCGAACAGTCCACTTATTACTACTGCTGCCTATTGGGAACTAACCGAATTCACCATGTTACTCAGATTAGGCACACCAAATTTTTATAAATCTTGAAAAGTACACATATTACAAGAGCAGGCTACTATGAACTAACTGAAATCACAAAGAAACAGTGTTTCAGTTCGTTAAAACGTTGCTCTATCTTGAATAACAAGCTTATTACATGCGAATCCTATTGGGAACCTACTCAATTCACCATGATACTTGGATTCCGTTCCTTAAAATGTTGCTCGATATTGAAAAGCAAACTCACACAAGCATGTCCCATTGGGAAATCACTGAATTCGCCTAGAAATTTTGATTTTATTCGTGAAAATTTTTCTATATCCCGAACAGTCCACTTATTACTACTGCCGCCTATTGGGAACTAACCGAATTCACCATGTTACTCAGATTCGGCTCACCAAATTTTTATAAATCTTTAAAAGTACACATATTACAAGAGCAGGCTACTATGAACTAACTGAAGTCACAAAGAAACAGTTTTTCAGTTCGTTAAAACGTTGATCTATCTTGAATAACAAGCTTATTACATGCGAATCCTATTGGGAACCTACTCAATTTACCATGATACTTAGATACCGTTCCTTAAAATATTGCTCGATATTGAAAAGCAAACTCATACAAGCATGTCCCATTGGGAACTCACTGAATTAGCCTAGAAATTTTGATTCCATTCGTGAAAATTTTTCTATATCCCGAACAGTTCACTTATTACTACTGCCGCCAATTGGAACTAACCAATTTTATTATATTACTCAGATTCGGCTCACCAAATTTTTATAAATCTTTAAAAGTACACATATTACAAGAGCAGGCTACTAGGAACTAACTGAATTCACAAAGAAACAGTGTTTCAGAGCGTTAAAACGTTGCTCTATCTTGAATAACATGCTTATTACATGCGAATCCTATTGGGAACTTACTCAATTCACCATGATACTTGGACTCCGTTCCTTAAAATGTTGCTCGATATTGAAAAGCAAACTCACACAAGCATGCCCATTGGGAAGTCACTGAATTCGCCTCAGAACTTTGATTCCATTCGTGAAAATTTTTCTATATCCCGAACAGTCCACTTATTACTACTGCGGCCTATTGGGAACTAACCGAATTCACCATGTTACTCAGATTAGGCACACCAAATTTTTATAAATCTTTCAAAGTACATATATTACAAGAGCAGGCTACTAGGAACTAACTGAATTCACAAAGAAACAGTGTTTCAGTTCGTTAAAACGTTGCTGTATCTTGAAACACAAGCTTATTACATGCGAATCCTATTGGGAACCTACTCAATTCACCATGATACTTGGATTCCGTTCCTTAACATGTTGCTCGATATTGAAAAGCAAACTCACACAAGCATGTCCCATTGGGAAATCACTGAATTCGCCTAGAAATTTAGATTGTATTCCTGAAAATTTTTCTATATCCCGAACAGTCCACTTATTACTACTGCCGCCTATTGGGAACTAACCGAATTCACCATGTTACTCAGATTCGGCTCACCAAATTTTTATAAATCTTTAAAAGTACACATATTACAAGAGCAGGCTACTGGGAACTAACTGAAGTCACAAAGAAACAGTGTTTCAGTTCGTTAAAACGTTGCTCTATCTTGAATAACAAGCTTATTACATGCGAATCCTATTGGGAACCTACTCAATTCACCATGATACTTGGATTCCGTTCCTTAAATTGTTGCTCGATATTGAAAAGCAAACTCATACAAGCATGTCCCATTGGGAACTCACTGAATTCGCCTAGAAATTTTGATTCCATTCGTGAAAATTTTTCTATATCCCGAACAGTCCACTTATTACCACTGCCGCCAATTGGAACTAACCAAATTCATTATTTTACTCTGATTCGGCTCACCAAATTTTTATAAATCTTTAAAAGTACACATATTACAAAAGCATGGTACTAGGAAATAACTGAATTCACAAAGAAACAGTGTTTCAGTTCGTTAAAACGTTGCTCTATCTTGAATAACAAGCTTATTACATGCGAATCCTATTGGGAACCTACTCAATTCGCAATGATACTTGGATTCCGTTCCTTAAAATGTTGCTCGATATTGAAAAGCAAACTCATACAAGCATGTCTCATTGGGAACTCACTGAATTCGCCTAGAAATTTTGATTACATTCGTCAAAATTTTTCTATATCCCGAACAGTCCACTTATTACTACTGTGGCCTATTGGGAACTAACCGAATTCACATGTTACTCAGATTCGGCTCACCAAATTTTTATAAATCTTTAAAAGTACACATATTACAAGAGCAGGCTACTAGGAACTAACTGAATTCACAAAGAAACAGTGTTTCAGTTCCTTAAAACGTTGCTCTATCTTGAATAACAAGCTTATTACATGCGAATCCTATTGGGAACCTACTCAATTCACCGTGATACTTGAATTCGGTTACTTAAAATCTTGCTCGATATTGAAAAGCAAACTCATACAAGCATGTCCCATTGGGAACTCACTGAATTCACCTAGAAATTTTGATTTTATTCGTGAAAATTTTTCTATATCCCGAACAGTCCACTTATTACTACTGCCGCCTATTGGGAACTAACCGAATTCACCATGTTACTCAGATTCAGCTCACCAAATTTTTATAAATCTTTAAAAGTACACATATTACAAGAGCAGGCTACTGGGAACTAACTGAAGTCACAAAGAAACAGTTTTTCAGTTCGTTAAAACGTTGATCTATCTTGAATAACAAGCTTATTACATGCGAATCCTATTGGGAACCTACTCAATTTACCATGATACTTAGATACCGTTCCTTAAAATATTGCTCGATATTGAAAAGCAAACTCATACAAGCATGTCCCATTGGGAACTCACTGAATTAGCCTAGAAATTTTGATTCCATTCGTGAAAATTTTTCTATATCCCGAACAGTCCACTTATTACTACTGCCGCCAATTGGAACTAACCAATTTCATTATATTACTCAGATTCGGCTCACCAAATTTTTATAAATCTTTAAAAGTACACATATTACAAGAGCAGGCTACTAGGAACTAACTGAATTCACAAAGAAACAGTGTTTCAGAGCGTTAAAACTTTGCTCTATCTTGAATAACAAGCTTATTACATGCGAATCCTATTGGGAACTTACTCAATTCACCATGATACTTGGACTCCGTTCCTTAAAATGTTGCTCGATATTGAAAAGCAAACTCACACAAGCATGCCCATTGGGAAGTCACTGAATTCGCCTCAGAACTTTGATTCCATTCGTGAAAATTTTTCTATATCCCGAACAGTCCACTTATTACTACTGCGGCCTATTGGGAACTAACCGAATTCACCATGTTACTCAGATTAGGCACACCAAATTTTTATAAATCTTTCAAATTACACATATTACAAGAGCAGGCTACTAGGAACTAACTGAATTCACAAAGAAACAGTGTTTCAGTTCGTTAAAACGTTGCTGTATCTTGAAACACAAGCTTATTACATGCGAATCCTATGGGGAACCTACTCAATTCACCATGATACTTGGATTCCGTTCCTTAACATGTTGCTCGATATTGAAAAGCAAACTCACACAAGCATGTCCCATTGGGAAATCACTGAATTCGCCTAGAAATTTAGATTGTATTCCTGAAAATTTTTCTATATCCCGAACAGTCCACTTATTACCACTGCCGCCTATTGGGAACTAACCGAATTCACCATGTTACTCAGATTCGGCTCACCAAATTTTTATAAATCTTTAAAAGTACACATATTACAAGAGCAGGCTACTGGGAACTAACTGAAGTCACAAAGAAACAGTGTTTCAGTTCGTTAAAACGTTGCTCTATCTTGAATAACAAGCTTATTACATGCGAATCCTATTGGGAACCTACTCAATTCAGCATGATACTTAGATTCCGTTCCTTAAAATATTGTTCGATATTGAAAAGCAAACCCATACAAGCATGTCCCATTGGGAACTCACTGAATTCCCCTGAAATTTTGATTCCATCGTGAAAATTTTCTATATCCCGAACAGTCCACTTATTACTACTGCTGCCAATTGGGAACTAACCGAATTCACCATGTTACTCAGATTCGGCTCACCAAATTTTTATAAATCTTGAAAAGTACACATATTACAAGAGCAGGCTACTAGGAACTAACTGAATTCACAAAGAAACAGTGTTTCAGTTCGTTAAAACGTTGCTCTATCTTGAATAACATGCTTATTACATGCGAATCCTATTGGGAACCTACACAATTCACCATGATACTTGGATTCCGTTCCTTAAAATGTTGCTCGATATTGAAAACCAAACTCTTACAAGCATGTCTCATTGGGAACTCACTGAATTCGCCTAGAAATTTTGATTCCATTCGTGAAAATTTTTCTATATCCCGAACAGTCCACTTATTACTACTGCGGCCTATTGGGAACTAACCGAATTCACCATGTTACTCAGATTAGGCTCACCAAATTTTTATAAATCTTGAAAAGTACACATATTACAAGAGCAGGCTACTAGGAACTAACTGAATTCACAAAGAAAGAGTGTTTCAGTTCGTTAAAACTTTGCTCTATCTTGAATAACAAGCTTATTACATGCGAATCTTATTGGGAACCTACTCAATTCAGCATGATATTAGATTCCGTTCCTTAAAATATTGCTCGATATTGAAAAGCAAACCCATACAAGCATGTCCCATTGGGAACTCACTGAATTCCCCTGAAATTTTGATTCCATCGTGAAATTTTCTATATCCCGAACAGTCCACTTATTACTACTGCGCCTATTGGGAACTAACCGAATTCACCATGTTACTCAGATTCGGCTCACCAAATTTTTATAAATCTTGAAAAGTACACATATTACAAGAGCAGGCTACTAGGAACTAACTGAATTCACAAAGAAACAGTGTTTCGGTTCGTTAAAACGTTGCTCTATCTTGAATAACATGCTTATTACATGCGAATCCTATTGGGAACCTACACAATTCACCATGATACTTGGATTCCGTTCCTTAAAATGTTGCTCGATATTGAAAACCAAACTCTTACAAGCATGTCCCATTGGGAACTCACTGAATTCGCCTAGAAATTTTGATTCCATTCGTGAAAATTTTTCTATATCCCGAACAGTCCACTTATTACTACTGCGGCCTATTGGGAACTAACCGAATTCACCATGTTACTCAGATTAGGCTCACCAAATTTTTATAAATCTTGAAAAGTACACATATTACAAGAGCAGGCTACTAGGAACTAACTGAATTCACAAAAAAACAGTGTTTCAGATCGTTAGAACGTTGCTCTATCTTGAATAACAAGCTTATTACATGCGAATCCTATTGGGAACCTACTCAATTCACCATGATACTTGGATTTCCTTCCTTAAAATGTTGCTCGATATTGAAAAGCAAACTCATACAAGCATGTCGCATTGGGAACTCACTGAATTCACCTCGAAATTTTGATTCCATTCGTGAAAATTTTTCTATATCCCGAACAGTCCACTTATTACTTGTGCCGCCAATTGGAACTAACCAATTTCATTATATTACTCAGATTCGGCTCACCAAATTTTTATAAATCTTTAAAAGTACACATATTACAAGAGCAGGCTACTAGGAGCTAACTGAATTCACAAAGAAACAGTGTTTCAGAGCGTTAAAACGTTGCTCTATCTTGAATAACAAGCTTATTACATGCGAATCCTATTGGGAACCTACTCAATTCACCATGATACTTGGACTCCGTTCCTTAAAATGTTGCTCGATATTGAAAAGCAAACTCACACAAGCATACCCATTGGGAACTCACTGAATTCGCCTCAGAACTTTGATTACATTCGTGAAAATTTTTCTATATCCCGAACAGTCCACTTATTACTACTGCGGCCTATTGGGAACTAACCGAATTCACCATGTTACTCAGATTAGGCACACCAAATTTTTATAAATCTTTCAAAGTACACATATTACAAGAGCAGGCTACTAGGAACTAACTGAATTCACAAAGAAACAGTGTTTCAGTTCGTTAAAACGTTGCTCTATCTTGAATAACATGCTTATTACATGCGAATCCTATAGGGAACCTACTCAATTCACCATGATACTTCGATTCCGTTCCTTAAAATGTTGCTCGATATTGAAAACCAAACTCATACAAGCATGTCCTATTGGGATCTCACAGAATTCGCCTAGAAATTTTGATTCCATTCGTGAAAATTTTTCTATATCCCGAACAGTCCACTTATTACTACTGCGCCCTATTGGGAACTAACCGAATTCACCATGTTCCTCAGATTAGCCTCACCAAATATTTATAAATCTTTCAAAGTACACATATTACAAGAGCAGGCTACTAGCAACTAACTGAATTCACAAAGAAACTGTGTTTCAGTTCGTTAGAACGTTGCTCTATCTTGAATAACAAGCTTATTACATGCGAATCCTACTGGGAACCTACTCAATTCACCATGATACTTGGATTCCGTTCCTTAAAATGTTGCTCGATATTCAAAAGCAAACTCATACAAGCATGTCCCATTGGGAACTCACTGAATTCGCCTAGAAATTTTGATTCCATTCGTGAAAATTTTTCTATATCCCGAACAGTCCACTTATTACTACTGCCGCCAATTGGAACTACCCAAATTCATTATATTACTCAGATTCGGCTCACCAAATTTTTATAAATCTTTAAAAGTACACATATTACAAGAGCAGGCTACTAGGAACTAACTGAATTCACAAAGAAACAGTGTTTAAGTTCTTTAAAATGTTGCTCTCTCTTGAATAACATGCTTATTACAGGCGAATCCTATTGGGAACCTACTCAATTCACCATGATACTTGGATTCCGTTCCTTAAAATGTTGCCCGATATTGAAAAGCAAACTCATACAGGCATGTCCCATTGGGAACTTACTGAATTCGCCTAGAAATTTTGATTCCATTCGTGAAAATTTTTCTATATCCCGAACAGTCCACTTATTATTACTGCGTCCTAGTGGGAACTAATCGAATTCACCATGTTACTCAGATTCGGCTCACCAAATTTTTATAAAACTTTAAAAGTACACATATTACAAGAGCAGGCTACTAGGAACTAACTGAATTCACAAAGAAACAGTGTTTCAGTTCGTTAAAACGTTGCTCTATCTTGAATAACAAGCTTATTACATGAGAATACTATTGGGAACCTACTGAATTTACCATGATACTTAGATTCCGTTCCTTAAATGTTGCTCGATATTGAAAAGCACACTCATACACGCATGTCCCATTGGGAACTCACTGAATTCGCCTAGAAATTTTGATTCCATTCGTGAAAATTTTTCTATATCCCGAACAGTCCACTTATTACTACTGCCGCCTATTGGGAACTAACCGAATTCACCATGTTACTCAGATTCGGCACACCAAATTTTTATAAATCTTTAAAAGTACACTTATTGCAAGAGCAGGCTACTAGCAACTAACTGAATTCACAAAGAAACAGTGTTTAAGTTCTTTAAAATGTTGCTCTCTCTTGAATAACATGCTTATTACATGCGAATCCTATTGGGAACCTACTCAATTCACCATGATACTTGGATTCCGTTCCTTAAAATGTTGCTCGATATTGAAAACCAAACTCATACAAGCATGTCCCATTGGGAACTCACTGAATTCGCCTAGAAATTTTGATTCCATTCGTGAAAATTGTTCTATATCCCGAAGAGTCCACTTATTACTACTGCGGCCTATTGGGAACTAACCGAATTCACCATGTTACTCAGATTAGGCTCACCAACTTTTTATAAATCTTGAAAAGTACACATACTACAAGAGCAGGCTACTAGGAACTAACTGAATTCACAAAGAAACAGTGTTTCAGATCGTTAGAACGTTGCTCTATCTTGAATAACAAGCTTATTACATGCGAATCCTATTGGGAACCTACTCAATTCACCATGATACTTGGATTTCGTTCCTTAAAATGTTGCTCGATATTGAAAAGCAAACTCATACAAGCATGTCCCATTGGGAACTCACTGAATTCGCCTCGAAATTTTGATTCCATTCGTGAAAATTTTTCTATATCCCGAACAGTCCACTTATTCCTAGTGCCGCCAATTGGAACTAACCAATTTCATTATATTACTCAGATTCGGCTCACCAAATTTTTATAAATCTTTAAAAGTACACATATTACAAGAGCAGGCTACTAGGAACTAACTGAATTCACAAAGAAACAGTGTTTCAGAGCGTTAAAACGTTGCTCTATCTTGAATAACAAGCTTATTACATGCGAATCCTATTGGGAACCTACTCAATTCACCATGATACTTGGATTCCGTTCCTTAAAATGTTGCTCGATATTGAAAAGCAAACTCACACAAGCATGCCCATTGGGAACTCACTGAATTCGCCTCAGAACTTTGATTCCATTCGTGAAAATTTTTCTATATCCCGAACAGTCCACTTATTACTACTGCGGCCTATTGGGAACTAACCGAATTCACCATGTTACTCAGATTAGGCACACCAAATTTTTATAAATCTTTCAAAGTACACATATTACAAGAGCAGGCTACTAGGAACTAACTGAATTCACAAAGAAACAGTGTTTCAGTTCGTTAAAACGTTGCGCTATCTTGAATAACATGCTTATTACATGCGAATCCTATTGGGAACCTACTCAATTCACCATGATACTTGGATTCCGTTCCTTAAAATGTTGCTCGATATTGAAAAGCAAACTCATACAAGCATGTCCCATTGGGAACTCACTGAATTCGCCTAGAAATTTTGATTCCATTCGTGAAAATTTTTCTATATCCCGAACAGTCCACTTATTACTACTGCGGCCTATTGGGAACTAACCGAATTCACCATGTTACTCAGATTAGGCTCAACAACTTTTTATAAATCTTGAAAAGTACACATACTACAAGAGCAGGCTACTAGGAACTAACTGAATTCACAAAGAAACAGTGTTTCAGATCGTTAGAACGTTGCTCTATCTTGAATAACAAGCTTATTACATGCGAATCCTATTGGGAACCTACTCAATTCACCATGATACTTGGATTTCGTTCCTTAAAATGTTGCTCGATATTGAAAAGCAAACTCATACAAGCATGTCCCATTGGGAACTCACTGAATTCGCCTCGAAATTTTGATTCCATTCGTGAAAATTTTTCTATATCCCGAACAGTCCACTTATTCCTAGTGCCGCCAATTGGAACTAACCAATTTCATTATATTACTCAGATTCGGCTCACCAAATTTTTATAAATCTTTAAAAGTACACATATTACAAGAGCAGGCTACTAGGAACTAACTGAATTCACAAAGAAACAGTGTTTCAGAGCGTTAAAACGTTGCTCTATCTTGAATAACAAGCTTATTACATGCGAATCCTATTGGGAACCTACTCAATTCACCATGATACTTGGATTCCGTTCCTTAAAATGTTGCTCGATATTGAAAAGCAAACTCACACAAGCATGCCCATTGGGAACTCACTGAATTCGCCTCAGAACTTTGATTCCATTCGTGAAAATTTTTCTATATCCCGAACAGTCCACTTATTACTACTGCGGCCTATTGGGAACTAACCGAATTCACCATGTTACTCAGATTAGGCACACCAAATTTTTATAAATCTTTCAAAGTACACATATTACAAGAGCAGGCTACTAGGAACTAACTGAATTCACAAAGAAACAGTGTTTCAGTTCGTTAAAACGTTGCTCTATCTTGAATAACATGCTTATTACATGCGAATCGTATAGGGAACCTACTCAATTCACCATGATACTTGGATTCCGTTCCTTAAAATGTTGCTCGATATTGAAAACCAAACTCATACAATCATGTCCCATTGGGATCTCACAGAATTCGCCTAGAAATTTTGATTCCATTCGTGAAAATTTTTCTATATCCCGAACAGTCCACTTATTACTACTGCGCCCTATTGGGAACTAACCGAATTCACCATGTTCCTCAGATTAGCCTCACCAAATATTTATAAATCTTTCAAAGTACACATATTACAAGAGCAGGCTACTAGCAACTAACTGAATTCACAAAGAAACTGTGTTTCAGTTCGTTAGAACGTTGCTCTATCTTGAATAACAAGCTTATTACATGCGAATCCTACTGGGAACCTACTCAATTCACCAGGATACTTGGATTCCGTTCCTTAAAATGTTGCTCGATATTCAAAAGCAAACTCATACAAGCATGTCCCATTGGGAACTCACTGAATTCGCCTAGAAATTTTGATTCCATTCGTGAAAATTTTTCTATATCCCGAACAGTCCACTTATTACTACTGCCGCCAATTGGAACTACCCAAATTCATTATATTACTCAGATTCGGCTCACCAAATTTTTATAAATCTTTAAAAGTACACATATTACAAGAGCAGGCTACTAGGAACTAACTGAATTCACAAAGAAACAGTGTTTAAGTTCTTTAAAATGTTGCTCTCTCTTGAATAACATGCTTATTACAGGCGAATCCTATTGGGAACCTACTCAATTCACCATGATACTTGGATTCCGTTCCTTAAAATGTTGCCCGATATTGAAAAGCAAACTCATACAGGCATGTCCCATTGGGAACTTACTGAATTCGCCTAGAAATTTTGATTCCATTCGTGAAAATTTTTCTATATCCCGAACAGTCCACTTATTATTACTGCGTCCTAGTGGGAACTAATCGAATTCACCATGTTACTCAGATTCGGCTCACCAAATTTTTATAAAACTTTAAAAGTACACATACTACAAGAGCAGGCTACTAGGAACTAACTGAATTCACAAAGAAACAGTGTTTCAGATCGTTAGAACGTTGCTCTATCTTGAATAACAAGCTTATTACATGCGAATCCTATTGGGAACCTACTCAATTCACCATGATACTTGGATTTCGTTCCTTAAAATGTTGCTCGATATTGAAAAGCAAACTCATACAAGCATGTCCCATTGGGAACTCACTGAATTCGCCTCGAAATTTTGATTCCATTCGTGAAAATTTTTCTATATCCCGAACAGTCCACTTATTCCTAGTGCCGCCAATTGGAACTAACCAATTTCATTATATTACTCAGATTCGGCTCACCAAATTTTTATAAATCTTTAAAAGTACACATATTACAAGAGCAGGCTACTAGGAACTAACTGAATTCACAAAGAAACAGTGTTTCAGAGCGTTAAAACGTTGCTCTATCTTGAATAACAAGCTTATTACATGCGAATCCTATTGGGAACCTACTCAATTCACCATGATACTTGGATTCCGTTCCTTAAAATGTTGCTCGATATTGAAAAGCAAACTCACACAAGCATGCCCATTGGGAACTCACTGAATTCGCCTCAGAACTTTGATTCCATTCGTGAAAATTTTTCTATATCCCGAACAGTCCACTTATTACTACTGCGGCCTATTGGGAACTAACCGAATTCACCATGTTACTCAGATTAGGCACACCAAATTTTTATAAATCTTTCAAAGTACACATATTACAAGAGCAGGCTACTAGGAACTAACTGAATTCACAAAGAAACAGTGTTTCAGTTCGTTAAAACGTTGCGCTATCTTGAATAACATGCTTATTACATGCGAATCCTATTGGGAACCTACTCAATTCACCATGATACTTGGATTCCGTTCCTTAAAATGTTGCTCGATATTGAAAAGCAAACTCATACAAGCATGTCCCATTGGGAACTCACTGAATTCGCCTAGAAATTTTGATTCCATTCGTGAAAATTTTTCTATATCCCGAACAGTCCACTTATTACTACTGCGGCCTATTGGGAACTAACCGAATTCACCATGTTACTCAGATTAGGCTCAACAACTTTTTATAAATCTTGAAAAGTACACATACTACAAGAGCAGGCTACTAGGAACTAACTGAATTCACAAAGAAACAGTGTTTCAGATCGTTAGAACGTTGCTCTATCTTGAATAACAAGCTTATTACATGCGAATCCTATTGGGAACCTACTCAATTCACCATGATACTTGGATTTCGTTCCTTAAAATGTTGCTCGATATTGAAAAGCAAACTCATACAAGCATGTCCCATTGGGAACTCACTGAATTCGCCTCGAAATTTTGATTCCATTCGTGAAAATTTTTCTATATCCCGAACAGTCCACTTATTCCTAGTGCCGCCAATTGGAACTAACCAATTTCATTATATTACTCAGATTCGGCTCACCAAATTTTTATAAATCTTTAAAAGTACACATATTACAAGAGCAGGCTACTAGGAACTAACTGAATTCACAAAGAAACAGTGTTTCAGAGCGTTAAAACGTTGCTCTATCTTGAATAACAAGCTTATTACATGCGAATCCTATTGGGAACCTACTCAATTCACCATGATACTTGGATTCCGTTCCTTAAAATGTTGCTCGATATTGAAAAGCAAACTCACACAAGCATGCCCATTGGGAACTCACTGAATTCGCCTCAGAACTTTGATTCCATTCGTGAAAATTTTTCTATATCCCGAACAGTCCACTTATTACTACTGCGGCCTATTGGGAACTAACCGAATTCACCATGTTACTCAGATTAGGCACACCAAATTTTTATAAATCTTTCAAAGTACACATATTACAAGAGCAGGCTACTAGGAACTAACTGAATTCACAAAGAAACAGTGTTTCAGTTCGTTAAAACGTTGCTCTATCTTGAATAACATGCTTATTACATGCGAATCGTATAGGGAACCTACTCAATTCACCATGATACTTGGATTCCGTTCCTTAAAATGTTGCTCGATATTGAAAACCAAACTCATACAATCATGTCCCATTGGGATCTCACAGAATTCGCCTAGAAATTTTGATTCCATTCGTGAAAATTTTTCTATATCCCGAACAGTCCACTTATTACTACTGCGCCCTATTGGGAACTAACCGAATTCACCATGTTCCTCAGATTAGCCTCACCAAATATTTATAAATCTTTCAAAGTACACATATTACAAGAGCAGGCTACTAGCAACTAACTGAATTCACAAAGAAACTGTGTTTCAGTTCGTTAGAACGTTGCTCTATCTTGAATAACAAGCTTATTACATGCGAATCCTACTGGGAACCTACTCAATTCACCAGGATACTTGGATTCCGTTCCTTAAAATGTTGCTCGATATTCAAAAGCAAACTCATACAAGCATGTCCCATTGGGAACTCACTGAATTCGCCTAGAAATTTTGATTCCATTCGTGAAAATTTTTCTATATCCCGAACAGTCCACTTATTACTACTGCCGCCAATTGGAACTACCCAAATTCATTATATTACTCAGATTCGGCTCACCAAATTTTTATAAATCTTTAAAAGTACACATATTACAAGAGCAGGCTACTAGGAACTAACTGAATTCACAAAGAAACAGTGTTTAAGTTCTTTAAAATGTTGCTCTCTCTTGAATAACATGCTTATTACAGGCGAATCCTATTGGGAACCTACTCAATTCACCATGATACTTGGATTCCGTTCCTTAAAATGTTGCCCGATATTGAAAAGCAAACTCATACAGGCATGTCCCATTGGGAACTTACTGAATTCGCCTAGAAATTTTGATTCCATTCGTGAAAATTTTTCTATATCCCGAACAGTCCACTTATTATTACTGCGTCCTAGTGGGAACTAATCGAATTCACCATGTTACTCAGATTCGGCTCACCAAATTTTTATAAAACTTTAAAAGTACACATATTACAAGAGCAGGCTACTAGGAACTAACTGAATTCACAAAGAAACAGTGTTTCAGTTCGTTAAAACGTTGCTCTATCTTGAATAACAAGCTTATTACATGAGAATACTATTGGGAACCTACTGAATTTACCATGATACTTAGATTCCGTTCCTTAAATGTTGCTCGATATTGAAAAGCACACTCATACACGCATGTCCCATTGGGAACTCACTGAATTCGCCTAGAAATTTTGATTCCATTCGTGAAAATTTTTCTATATCCCGAACAGTCCACTTATTACTACTGCCGCCTATTGGGAACTAACCGAATTCACCATGTTACTCAGATTCGGCACACCAAATTTTTATAAATCTTTAAAAGTACACTTATTGCAAGAGCAGGCTACTAGCAACTAACTGAATTCACAAAGAAACAGTGTTTAAGTTCTTTAAAATGTTGCTCTCTCTTGAATAACATGCTTATTACATGCGAATCCTATTGGGAACCTACTCAATTCACCATGATACTTGGATTCCGTTCCTTAAAATGTTGCTCGATATTGAAAACCAAACTCATACAAGCATGTCCCATTGGGAACTCACTGAATTCGCCTAGAAATTTTGATTCCATTCGTGAAAATTGTTCTATATCCCGAAGAGTCCACTTATTACTACTGCGGCCTATTGGGAACTAACCGAATTCACCATGTTACTCAGATTAGGCTCACCAACTTTTTATAAATCTTGAAAAGTACACATACTACAAGAGCAGGCTACTAGGAACTAACTGAATTCACAAAGAAACAGTGTTTCAGATCGTTAGAACGTTGCTCTATCTTGAATAACAAGCTTATTACATGCGAATCCTATTGGGAACCTACTCAATTCACCATGATACTTGGATTTCGTTCCTTAAAATGTTGCTCGATATTGAAAAGCAAACTCATACAAGCATGTCCCATTGGGAACTCACTGAATTCGCCTCGAAATTTTGATTCCATTCGTGAAAATTTTTCTATATCCCGAACAGTCCACTTATTCCTAGTGCCGCCAATTGGAACTAACCAATTTCATTATATTACTCAGATTCGGCTCACCAAATTTTTATAAATCTTTAAAAGTACACATATTACAAGAGCAGGCTACTAGGAACTAACTGAATTCACAAAGAAACAGTGTTTCAGAGCGTTAAAACGTTGCTCTATCTTGAATAACAAGCTTATTACATGCGAATCCTATTGGGAACCTACTCAATTCACCATGATACTTGGATTCCGTTCCTTAAAATGTTGCTCGATATTGAAAAGCAAACTCACACAAGCATGCCCATTGGGAACTCACTGAATTCGCCTCAGAACTTTGATTCCATTCGTGAAAATTTTTCTATATCCCGAACAGTCCACTTATTACTACTGCGGCCTATTGGGAACTAACCGAATTCACCATGTTACTCAGATTAGGCACACCAAATTTTTATAAATCTTTCAAAGTACACATATTACAAGAGCAGGCTACTAGGAACTAACTGAATTCACAAAGAAACAGTGTTTCAGTTCGTTAAAACCTTGCGCTATCTTGAATAACATGCTTATTACATGCGAATCCTATTGGGAACCTACTCAATTCACCATGATACTTGGATTCCGTTCCTTAAAATGTTGCTCGATATTGAAAACCAAACTCATACAAGCATGTCCCATTGGGAACTCACAGAATTCGCCTAGAAATTTTGATTCCATTCGTGAAAATTTTTCTATATCCCGAACAGTCCTCTTATTACTACTGCGCCCTATTGGGAACTAACCGAATTCACCATGTTACTCTGATTAGCCTCACCAAATATTTATAAATCTTTCAAAGTACACATATTACAAGAGCAGGCTACTAGGAACAAACTGAATTCACAAAGAAACAGTGTTTCAGTTCGTTAGAACGTTGCTCTATTTGAATAACAAGCTTATTACATGCGAATCCTATTGGGAACCTACTCAATTCACCATGATACTTGGATTCCGTTCCTTAAAATGTTGCTCGATATTGAAAAGCAAACTCATACAAGCATGTCCCATTGGGAACTCACTGAATTCGCCTAGAAATTTTGATTCCATTCGTGAAAATTTTTCTATATCCCGAACAGTCCACTTATTACTACTGCCGCCAATTGGAACTACCCAAATTCATTATATTACCCAGATTCGGCTCACCAAATTTTTATAAATCTTTAAAAGTACACATATTACAAGAGCAGGCTACTAGGAGCTAACTGAATTCACAAAGAAACAGTGTTTCAGAGCGTTAAAACGTTGCTCTATCTTGAATAACAAGCTTATTACATGCGAATCCTATTGGGAACCTACTCAATTCACCATGATACTTGGATTCCGTTCCTTAAAATGTTGCTCGATATTGAAAAGCAAACTCACACAAGCATACCCATTGGGAACTCACTGAATTCGCCTCAGAACTTTGATTCCATTCGTGAAAATTTTTCTATATCCCGAACAGTCCACTTATTACTACTGCGGCCTATTGGGAACTAACCGAATTCACCATGTTACTCAGATTAGGCACACCAAATTTTTATAAATCTTTCAAAGTACACATATTACAAGAGCAGGCTACTAGGAACTAACTGAATTCACAAAGAAACAGTGTTTCAGTTCGTTAAAACGTTGCTCTATCTTGAATAACATGCTTATTACATGCGAATCCTATAGGGAACCTACTCAATTCACCATGATACTTGGATTCCGTTCCTTAAAATGTTGCTCGATATTGAAAACCAAACTCATACAAGCATGTCCCATTGGGATCTCACAGAATTCGCCTAGAAATTTTGATTCCATTCGTGAAAATTTTTCTATATCCCGAACAGTCCACTTATTACTACTGCGCCCTATTGGGAACTAATCGAATTCACCATGTTCCTCAGATTAGCCTCACCAAATATTTATAAATCTTTCAAAGTACACATATTACAAGAGCAGGCTACTAGCAACTAACTGAATTCACAAAGAAACAGTGTTTCAGTTCGTTAGAACGTTGCTCTATCTTGAATAACAAGCTTATTACATGCGAATCCTACTGGGAACCTACTCAATTCACCATGATACTTGGATTCCGTTCCTTAAAATGTTGCTCGATATTCAAAAGCAAACTCATACAAGCATGTCCCATTGGGAACTCACTGAATTCGCCTAGAAATTTTGATTCCATTCGTGAAAATTTTTCTATATCCCGAACAGTCCACTTATTACTACTGCCGCCAATTGGAACTACCCAAATTCATTATATTACTCAGATTCGGCTCACCAAATTTTTATAAATCTTTAAAAGTACACATATTACAAGAGCAGGCTACTAGGAACTAACTGAATTCACAAAGAAACAGTGTTTAAGTTCTTTAAAATGTTGCTCTCTCTTGAATAACATGCTTATTACAGGCGAATCCTATTGGGAACCTACTCAATTCACCATGATACTTGGATTCCGTTCCTTAAAATGTTGCCCGATATTGAAAAGCAAACTCATACAGGCATGTCCCATTGGGAACTTACTGAATTCGCCTAGAAATTTTGATTCCATTCGTGAAATTTTTTCTATATCCCGAACAGTCCACTTATTATTACTGCGTCCTAGTGGGAACTAATCGAATTCACCATGTTACTCAGATTCGGCTCACCAAATTTTTATAAAACTTTAAAAGTACACATATTACAAGAGCAGGCTACTAGGAACTAACTGAATTCACAAAGAAACAGTGTTTCAGTTCGTTAAAACGTTGCTCTATCTTGAATAACAAGCTTATTACATGAGAATACTATTGGGAACCTACTGAATTTACCATGATACTTAGATTCCGTTCCTTAAATGTTGCTCGATATTGAAAAGCAAACTCATACACGCATGTCCCATTGGGAACTCACTGAATTCGCCTAGAAATTTTGATTCCATTCGTGAAAATTTTTCTATATCCCGAACAGTCCACTTATTACTACTGCCGCCTATTGGGAACTAACCGAATTCACCATGTTACTCAGATTCGGCACACCAAATTTTTATAAATCTTTAAAAGTACACTTATTGCAAGAGCAGGCTACTAGCAACTAACTGAATTCACAAAGAAACTGTGTTTAAGTTCTTTAAAATGTTGCTCTCTCTTGAATAACATGCTTATTACATGCGAATCCTATTGGGAACCGACTCAATTCACCATGATACTTGGATTCCGTTCCTTAAAATGTTGCTCGATATTGAAAACCAAACTCATACAAGCATGTCCCATTGGGAACTCACTGAATTCGCCTAGAAATTTTGATTCCATTCGTGAAAATTTTTCTATATCCCGAACAGTCCACTTATTACTACTGCGGCCTATTGGGAACTAACCGAATTCACCATGTTACTCAGATTAGGCTCACCAACTTTTTATAAATCTTGAAAAGTACACATACTACAAGAGCAGGCTACTAGGAACTAACTGAATTCACAAAGAAACAGTGTTTCAGATCGTTAGAACGTTGCTCTATCTTGAATAACAAGCTTATTACATGCGAATCCTATTGGGAACCTACTCAATTCACCATGATACTTGGATTTCGTTCCTTAAAATGTTGCTCGATATTGAAAAGCAAACTCATACAAGCATGTCCCATTGGGAACTCACTGAATTCGCCTCGAAATTTTGATTCCATTCGTGAAAATTTTTCTATATCCCGAACAGTCCACTTATTCCTAGTGCCGCCAATTGGAACTAACCAATTTCATTATATTACTCAGATTCGGCTCACCAAATTTTTATAAATCTTTAAAAGTACACATATTACAAGAGCAGGCTACTGGGAACTAACTGAAGTCACAAAGAAACAGTGTTTCAGTTCGGTAAAACGTTGCTCTAGAGAGAGAGACCCAACCGCCTGGTCAGGTGGCCACTCCTGAGGCTGCAGAGCGGAAGAGACCACCAACACTGCTCACCCCTGCCCACATCCCTGGCCCAAGAGGAAACTGTATAAGGCCTCTGGGCTCCCGTGGGGAAGGGCCCAGGAGCGGCAGGACTTCTGCGCCTGAGACACCGCCGGAACCTGAAAGAAACAGACCGGATAAACAGTTCTCTGCACCCAAATCCCGTGGGAGGGAGAGCTAAACCTTCAGAGAGGCAGACAAGCCTGGGAAACCAGAAGAGACTGCTCCCTGCACACACATCTCGGACGCCAGAGGAAAAAGCCAAAGACCATCTGGAACCCTGGTGCACTGAAGCTCCCGGAAGGGGCGGCACAGGTCTTCCTGGTTGCTGCCGCTGCAGAGAGCCCCTGGGCAGCACCCCACGAGAGAACCTGAGCCTCGGGACCACAGGTAAGACCAAATTTTCTGCTGCAAGAAAGCTGCCTGGTGAACTCAAGACACAGGCCCACAGGAACAGCTGAAGACCTGTAGAGAGGAAAAACTACACGCCGAAAGCAGAACTCACTGTCCCCATAACTGACTGAAAGAGAGGAAAACAGGTCTACAGCACTCCTGACACCCAGGCTTATAGGTCAGTCTAGCCACTGTCAGAAATAGCAGAACAAAGTAACACTAGAGATAATCTGATGGCGAGAGGCAAGCGCAGGAACCCAAGCAACAGAAACCAAGACTGCATGCCATCATCGGAGCCCAATTCTCCCACCAAAACAAACATGGAATATCCAAACACACCAGAAAAGCAAGATCTAGTTTCAAAATCATATTTGATCATGATGCTGGAGGACTTCAAGAAAGACATGAACACACTTAGGGAAACACAGGAAATCATTAATAAACAGGTAGAAGCCTACAGAGAGGAATGGCAAAAATCCCTGAAAGAATTCCAGGAAAACACAATCAAACAGATGAAGGAATTAAAAATGGAAATAGAAGCAATCAAGAAAGAACACATGGAAACAACCCTGGATATAGAAAACCAAAAGAAGAGACAAGGAGCTGTAGATACAAGCTTCACCAACAGAATACAAGAGATGGAAGAGAGAATCTCAGGAGCAGAAGATTCCATAGAAATCATTGACTCAACTGTCAAAGATAATGTAAAGCGGAAAAAGCTACTGGTCCAAAACATACAGGAAATCCAGGACTCAATGAGAAGATCAAACCTAAGGATAATAGGTATAGAAGAGAGTGAAGACTCCCAGCTCAAAGGACCAGTAAATATCTTCAACAAAATCATAGAAGAAAACTTCCCTAACCTAAAAAAAGAGATACCCATAGGCATACAAGAAGCCTACAGAACTCCAAATAGATTGGACCAGAAAAGAAACACCTCCCGTCACATAATTGTCAAAACACCAAACGCACAAAATAAAGAAAGAATATTAAAAGCAGTAAGGGAAAAAGGTCAAGTAACATATAAAGGGAGACCTATCAGAATCACACCAGACTTCTCGCCAGAAACTATGAAGGCCAGAAGATCCTGGACTGATGTCATACAGACCCTAAGAGAACACAAATGCCAGCCCAGGTTACTGTATCCAGCAAAACTCTCAATTAACATTGATGGAGAAACCAAGATATTCCATGACAAAACCAAATTTACACAATATCTTTCTACAAATCCAGCACTACAAAGGATAATAAATGGTAAAGCCCAACATAAGGAGGCAAGCTATACCCTAGAAGAAGCAAGAAACTAATCGTCTTGGCAACAAAACAAAGAGAATGAAAGCACACAAACATAACCTCACATCCAAATATGAATATAAAGGGAAACAATAATCACTATTCCTTAATATCTCTCAATATCAATGGCCTCAACTCCCCAATAAAAAGACATAGATTAACAAACTGGATACGCAACGAGGACCCTGCATTCTGCTGCCTACAGGAAACACACCTCAGAGACAAAGACAGACACTACCTCAGAGTGAAAGGCTGGAAAACAACTTTCCAAGCAAATGGTCAGAAGAAGCAAGCTGGAGTAGCCATTCTAATATCAAATAAAATCAATTTCCAACTAAAAGTCATCAAAAAAGATAAGGAAGGACACTTCATATTCATCAAAGGAAAAATCAACCAAGATGAACTCTCAATCCTAAATATCTATGCCCCAAATACAAGGGCACCTACATACGTAAAAGAAACCTTACTAAAGCTCAAAACACACATTGCACCTCACACAATAATAGTGGGAGATTTCAACACCCCACTCTCATCAATGGACAGATCATGGAAACAGAAATTAAACAGTGATGTCGACAGACTAAGAGAAGTCATGAGCCAAATGGACTTAACGGATATTTATAGAACATTCTATCCTAAAGCAAAAGGATATACCTTCTTCTCAGCTCCTCATGGTACTTTCTCCAAAATTGACCATATAATTGGTCAAAAAACGGGCCTCAACAGGTACAGAAAGATAGAAATAATCCCATGCGTGCTATCGGACCACCACGGCCTAAAACTGGTCTTCAATAACAATAAGGGAAGAATGCCCACATATACGTGGAAATTGAACAATGCTCTACTCAATGATAACCTGGTCAAGGAAGAAATAAAGAAAGAAATTAAAAACTTTTTAGAATTTAATGAAAATGAAGATACAACATACTCAAACTTATGGGACACAATGAAAGCTGTGCTAAGAGGAAAACTCATAGCGCTGAGTGCCTGCAGAAAGAAACAGGAAAGAGCATATGTCAGCAGCTTGACAGCACACCTAAAAGCTCTAGAACAAAAAGAAGCAAATACACCCAGGAGGAGTAGAAGGCAGGAAATAATCAAACTCAGAGCTGAAATCAACCAAGTAGAAACAAAAAGGACCATAGAAAGAATCAACAGGACCAAAAGTTGGTTCTTTGAGAAAATCAACAAGATAGATAAACCCTTAGCCAGACTAACGAGAGGACACAGAGAGTGCGTCCAAATTAACAAAATCAGAAATGAAAAGGGAGACATAACTACAGATTCAGAGGAAATTCAAAAAATCATCAGATCTTACTATAAAAACCTATATTCAACAAAATTTGAAAATCTTCAGGAAATGGACAATTTCCTAGACAGATACCAGGTATCGAAGTTAAATCAGAAACAGATAAACCAGTTAAACAACCCCATAACTCCTAAGGAAATAGAAGCAGTCATTAAAGGTCTCCCAACCAAAAAGAGCCCAGGTCCAGACGGGTTTAGTGCAGAATTCTATCAAACCTTCATAGAAGACCTCATACCAATATTATCCAAACTATTCCACAAAATTGAAACAGATGGAGCCCTACCGAATTCCTTCTACGAATCTACAATTACTCTTATACCTAAACCACACAAAGACACAACAAAGAAAGAGAACTTCAGACCAATTTCCCTTATGAATATCGACGCAAAAATACTCAATAAAATTCTGGCAAACCGAATTCAAGAGCACATCAAAACAATCATCCACCATGATCAAGTAGGCTTCATCCCAGGCATGCAGGGATGGTTTAATATACGGAAAACCATCAACGTGATCCATTATATAAACAAACTGAAAGAACAGAACCACATGATCATTTCATTAGATGCTGAGAAAGCATTTGACAAAATTCAACACGCCTTCATGATAAAAGTCCTGGAAAGAATAGGAATTCAAGGCCCATACCTAAACATAGTAAAAGCCATATACAGCAAACCAGTTGCTAACATTAAACTAAATGGAGAGAAACTTGAAGCAATCCCACTAAAATCAGGGACTAGACAAGGCTGCCCACTCTCTCCCTACTTATTCAATATAGTTCTTGAAGTTCTAGCCAGAGCAATCAGACAACAAAAGGAGATCAAAGGGATACAGATCGGAAAAGAAGAGGTCAAAATATCACTATTTGCAGATGATATGATAGTATATTAAAGTGATCCCAAAAGTTCCACCAGAGAACTACTAAAGCTGATAAACAACTTCAGCAAAGTGGCTGGGTATAAAATTAACTCAAATAAATCAGTTGCCTTCCTCTATACAAAAGAGAAACAAGCCGAGAAAGAAATTAGGGAAACGACACCCTTCATAATAGACCCAAATAATATAAAGTACCTCGGTGTGACTTTAACCAAGCAAGTAAAAGATCTGTACAATAAGAACTTCAAGACACTGAAGAAAGAAATTGAAGAAGACCTCAGAAGATGGAAAGATCTCCCATGCTCATGGATTGGCAGGATTAATATAGTAAAAATGGCCATTTTACCAAAAGCAATCTACAGATTCAATGCAATCCCCATCAAAAGACCAATCCAATTCTTCAAAGAGTTAGACAGAACAATTTGCAAATTCATCTGGAATAACAAAAAACCCAGGATAGCTAAAGCTATCCTCAACAATAAAAGGACTTCAGGGGGAATCACTATCCCTGAACTCAAGCAGTATTACAGAGCAATAGTGATAAAAACTGCATGGTATTGGTACAGAGACAGACAGATAGACCAATGGAATAGAATTGAAGACCCAGAAATGAACCCACACACCTATGGTCACTTGATTTTTGACAAAGGAGCCAAAACCATCCAATGGAAAAAAGATAGCATTTTCAGCAAATGGTGCTGGTTCAACTGGAGGGCAACATGTAGAAGAATGCAGATCGATCCATGCTTATCACCCTGTACAAAGCTTAAGTCGAAGTGGATCAAGGACCTCCACATCAAACCAGACACACTCAAACTAATAGAAGAAAAACTAGGGAAGCATCTGGAACACATGGGCACTGGAAAAAATTTCCTGAACAAAACACCAATGGCTTATGCTCTAAGATCAAGAATTGACAAATGGGATCTCATAAAACTGCAAAGCTTCTGTAAGGCAAAGGACACTGTGGTTAGGACAAAACGGCAACCAACAGATTGGGAAAAGATCTTTACCAACCCTACAACAAATAGAGGCCTTATATCCAAAATATACAAAGAACTCAAGAAGTTAGACCGCAGGGAAACAAATAACCCTATTAAAAAATGGGGTTCAGAGCTAAACAAAGAATTCACAGCTGAGGAATGCTGAATGGCTGAGAAACACCTAAAGAAATGTTCAACATCTTTAGTCATAAGGGAAATGCAAATCAAAACAACCCTGAGATTTCACCTCACACCAGTGCGATTGGCTAAGATCAAAAACTCAGGTGACAGCAGATGCTGGCGAGGTTGTGGAGAAAGAGGAACACTCCTCCATTGTTGGTGGGATTGCAGACTGGTAAAACCATTCTGGAAATCAGTCTGGAGGTTCCTCAGAAAATTGGACATTGAACTGCCTGAGGATCCAGCTATACCTCTCTTGGGCATATACCCAAAAGATGCCTCAACATATAAAAGAGACACGTGCTCCACTATGTTCATCGCAGCCTTATTTATAATAGCCAGAAAATGGAAAGAACCCAGATGCCCTTCAACAGAGGAATGGATACAGAAAATGTGGTACATCTACACAATGGAATACTACTCAGCTATCAAAAACAACGAGTTTATGAAATTCGTAGGCAAATGGTTGGAACTGGAAAATATCATCCTGAGTGAACTAACCCAATCACAGAAAGACATACATGGTATGCACTCATTGATAAGTGGCTATTAGCCCAAATGCTTGAATTACCCTAGATCCCTAGAACAAACAAAACTCAAGACGGATGATCAAAATGTGAATGCTTCACTCCTTCTTTAAATGAGGAAAAAGAATACCCTTAGCAGGGAAGGGAGAGGCAAAGATTAAAACAGAGACTGAAGGAACACCCATTCAGAGCCTGTCCCACATTTGGCCCATACATATACAGCCACCCAATTGGACTAGATGGATGAAGCAAAGAAGTGCAGACCGACAGGAGCCGGATGTAGATCGCTCCTGAGAGACACAGCCAGAATACAGCAAATACAGAGGCGAATGCCAGCAGCAAACCACTGAACTGAGAATAGGTCCCCTATTGAAGGAATCAGAGAAAGAACTGGAAGAGCTTGAAGGGGCTCGAGACCCCAAAAGTACAACAATGCCAAGCAACCAGAGCTTCCAGGGACTAAGCCACTACCTAAAGACTATACATGGACTGACCCTGGACTCTGACCCCATAGGTAGCAATGAATATCCTAGTAAGAGCACCAGTGGAAGGGGAAGCCCTGGGTCCTGCTAAGACTGAACCCCCAGTGAACTAGTCTATGGGGGGAGGGCGGCAATGGTGGGAGGGTTGGGAGGGGAACACCCATAAGGAGGGGGAGGGGGGAGGGGGATGTTTGCCCGGA
Organism: Rattus norvegicus; assembly: GCF_021556685.1. Lineage (NCBI taxonomy): Eukaryota > Metazoa > Chordata > Mammalia > Rodentia > Muridae > Rattus > Rattus norvegicus. Next base: position 48,074,096 of record NC_141547.1, on the reverse strand, counting down.
AACCGGGAAAGGGAATAACACTCGAAATGTATATAAGAAATACTCAAGTTAATAAAAAAAAAATAAAAAAAAAATAAAAAAAAATAAAGCCAAAAAAAAAAAAACAAACAAAAAAAAAAAAAAAAACGTTGCTCTATCTTGAATAACAAGCTTATTACATGCGAATCCTATTGGGAACCTACTCAATTCAGCATGATACTTAGATTCCGTTCCTTAAAATATTGCTCGATATTGAAAAGCAAACCCATACAAGCATGTCCCATTGGGAACTCACTGAATTCCCCTGAAATTTTGATTCCATTCGTGAAAATTTTCTATATCCCGAACAGTCCACTTATTACTACTGCAGCGTATTGGGAACTAACCGAATTCACTATGTTACTCAGATTTGGCTCACCAAATTTTTATAAATCTTTAAAAGTACACTTATTGCAAGAGCAGGCTACTAGGAACTAACTGAATTCACAAAGAAACAGTGTTTAAGTTCTTTAAAACGTTGCTCTATCTTGAATAACAAGCTTATTACATGCGAATCCTTTGGGAACCTACTCAATTCACCATGATAATTGGATTCCGTTCCTTCAAATGTTGCTCGATATTGAAAAGCAAAATCATACAAGCATGTCCCATGGGAACTCACTGAATTCGCCTAGAAATTTTGATTCCATTCGTGAAAAATTTTCTATATCCCGAACAGTCCACTTATTACTACTGCGGCCTATTGGGACCTAACCGAATTCACCATGTTACTCAGATTCGGCTCACCAAATTTTTATAAATCTTTAAAAGTACACATATTACAAGAGCAGGCTACTAGGAACTAACTGAATTCACAAAGAAACAGTGTTTCAGTTCGTTAAAACCTTGCTCTATCTTGAATAACAAGCTTATTACATGCGAATCCTATTGGGAACCTACTCAATTCGCCATGATACTTGGATTCTGTTCCTTAAAATGTTGCTCGATATTGAAAAGCAAACTCATACAAGCATGTCCCATGGGAACTCACTGATTTCGCCTAGAAATTTTGATTCCATTCGTGATAATTTTTCTATAACCCGAATAGTCCACTTATTACTATTGCGGCCTATTGGGAACTAACCGAATTCACCATGTTACTCAGATTCGGCTCCCCAACTTTTTTTTTTTTTTGGTTCTTTTTTTCGGAGCTGGGGACCGAACCCAGGGCCTTGCGCTTCCTAGGCAAGCGTTCTACGACTGAGCTAAATCCCCAACCCCTCACCAACTTTTTATAAATCTTGAAAAGTACATATATCACAAGAGCAAGCTACTAGGAACTAACTGAATTCACAAAGAAACAGTGTTTCAGTCCGTTAAAACGTTGCTCTATCTTGAATAACAAGCTTATTACATGCGAATCCTATTGGGAACCTACTCAATTCACCATGATACTTGGATTCCGTTCCTTAAAATGTTGCTCGATTTTGAAAAGCAAACTCATACAAGCATGTCCATTGGGAACTCACTGTTTTCGCCTAGAAATTTTGATTCCATTCGTGAAAATTTTTCTATATCAGAACAGTCCACTTATTACTACTGCCGCCTATTAGGAACTAACCAAATTCCCCATGTTACTCAGATTCGGCTCACCAAATTTTTATAAATCTTTAAAAGTACACATATTACAAGAGCAGGCTACTAGGAACTAACTGAATTCACAAAGAAACAGTGTTTCAGTTCGTTAAAACGTTGCTCTATCTTGAGTAACAAGCTTATTACATGCGAATCCTATTGGGAACCTACTCAATTCAGCATGATACTTAGATTCCGTTCGTTAAAATATTGCTCGATATTGAAAAGCAAACCCATACAAGCATGTCCCATTGGGAACTCACTGAATTCCCCTGAAATTTTGATTCCATTCGTGAAAATTTTCTATATCCAGAACAGTCCACTTATTACTACTGCAGCGTATTGGGAACTAACCGAATTCACTATGTTACTCAGATTTGGCTCACCAAATTTTTATAAATCTTTAAAAGTACACTTATTGCAAGAGCAGGCTACTAGGAACTAACTGAATTCACAAAGAAACAGTGTTTAAGTTCTTTAAAACGTTGCTCTATCTTGAATAACAAGCTTATTACATGCGAATCCTTTGGGAACCTACTCAATTCACCATGATAATTGGATTCCGTTCCTTCAAATGTTGCTCGATATTGAAAAGCAAACTCATACAAGCATGTCCCATTGGGAACTCTGTGAATACGCCTAGAAATTTTGATTCCATTCGTGAAAATTTTTCTATACCCCGAACAGTCCACTTATTACTACTGCCGCCTATTGGGAACTAACCGAGTTCACCATGTTACTCAGATTCGGCTCACCAAATTTTTATAAATCTTCAAAAGTACACTTATTGCAAGAGCAGGCTACTAGGAACAAACTGAATTCACAAAGAAACAGTGTTTCAGTTCGTTAAAACGTTGCTCTATCTTGAATAACAAGCTTATTACATGCTAATCCTATTGGGAACCTACTCAATTCGCCATGATACTTAGTTTCCGATCCTTAAAATGTTGCTCGATATTGAAAAGCAAACTCATACAAGCATGTCCCATTGGGAACTCTATGAATACGCCTAGAAATTTTGATTCCATTCGTGATAATTTTTCTATATCCCGAATAGCCCACTTATTACTACTGCCGCCTATTGGGAACTAACCGAATTCACCATGTTACTCAGATTCGGCTCACCAAATTTTTATAAATCTTGAAAAGTACACATATTACAAGAGCAGACTACTATGACTAACTGAATGCACAAAGAAACAGTGTTTAAGTTCTTTAAAACGTTGCTCTATCTTGAATAACAAGCTTATTACATGCGAATCCTATTGGGAACCTATTCAATTCACCATGATTCTTAGAGTCCGTTCCTTAAAATGTTGCTCGATAATGAAAAGCAAACTCATACAAGCATGCCCATTGGGAACTCACTGTTTTCGCCTAGAAATTTTGATTCCATTCGTGAAAATTTTTCTATATACCGAACAGTCCACTTATTACTACTGCGGCCTATTGGGAGGTAACCGAATTCACCATGTTACTCAGATTCGGCTCACCAAATTTTTATAAATCTTTAAAAGTACACTTATTGCAAGAGCAGGCTACTAGGAACTAACTGAATTCACAAAGAAACAGTGTTTAAGTTCTTTAAAACGTTGCTCTATCTTGAATAACAAGCTTATTACATGCGAATCCTTTGGGAACCTACTCAATTCACCATGATAATTGGATTCCGTTCCTTCAAATGTTGCTCGATATTGAAAAGCAAAATCATACAAGCATGTCCCATGGGAACTCACTGAATTCGCCTAGAAATTTTGATTCCATTCGTGAAAAATTTTCTATATCCCGAACAGTCCACTTATTACTACTGCGGCCTATTGGGACCTAACCGAATTCACCATGTTACTCAGATTCGGCTCACCAAATTTTTAAAATCTTTAAAAGTACACATATTACAAGAGCAGGCTACTAGGAACTAACTGAATTCAGAAAGAAACAGTGTTTCAGTTCGTTAAAACGTTGCTCTATCTTGAATAACAAGCTTATTACATGCGAATCCTATTGGGAACCTACTCAATTCACCATGATACTTGGATTCCGTTCCTTAAAATCTTGCTCGATATTGAAAAGCAAACTCATACAAGCATGTCCCATTGGGAGCTCAGTGAATTCGCCTAGAAATTTTGATTCCATTCGTGAAAATTTTTCTATATCCTGAACAGTCCACTTATTACTACTGCCGCCTATTGGGAACTAACCGAGTTCACCTAGTTACTCAGATTCGGCTCACCAAATTTTTATAAATCTTTAAAAGTACACATATAACAAGAGCAGGCTAGTAGGAACTAACTGAATTCACCAAGAAACAGTGTTTCAGTTCGTTAAAACGTTGATCTATCTTGAATAACAAGCTTATTACATGCGAATCCTATTGGGAACCTATTCAATTCACCATGATACTTACATTCCGTTCCTTAAAATGTTGCTCGATATTGAAAAGCAAACTCATACAAGCATGTCCCATTGGGAACTCACTGATTTCGTCTAGAAATTTTGATTCCATTCTTGAAAATTTTTCTATATCCCGAACAGTCCTCTTATTACTACTGCGGTCTATTGGGAACTAACCGAATTCACCATGTTACTCAGATTCGGCTCAACAAATTTTTATAAATCTTGAGAAGTACACATATTAGAAGAGCAGGCTACCAGGAACTAACTGAATTCACAAAGAAACAGTGTTTCAGTTGGTTAAAACTTTGCTCTATCTTGAATAACAACCTTATTACATGCGAATCCTATTGGGAACCGACTCAATTCACAATGATACTTAGAGTCCGTTCCTTAAAATGTTGCTCGATAATGAAATGCAAACTCATACAAGCATGTCCCATTGGGAACTCACTGAAATCTCCTAGAAATTTTGATTCCATTCGAGAAAATTTTTCTATATCCCGAACAGTCCACTTATTACTACTGCGGCCTATTGGGAACTAACCGAATTCACTATGTTACTCAGATTCGGCTCACCAAATTTTTATAAATCTTTAAAAGTACACTCATTGCAAGACCAGGCTACTGGGAACTAACTGAATTCACAAAGAAACAGTGTTTAAGTTCTTTAAAACGTTGCTCTATCTTGAATAACAAGCTTATTACATGCGAATCCTTTGGGAACCTACTCAATTCACCATGATAATTGGATTCCGTTCCTTCAAATGTTGCTCGATATTGAAAAGCAAAATCATACAAGCATGTCCCAGTGGGAACTCACTGAATTCGCCTAGAAATTTTGATTCCATTCGTGAAAAATTTTCTATATCCCGAACAGTCCACTTATTACTACTGCGGCCTATTGGGACCTAACCGAATTCACCATGTTACTCAGGTTCGGCTCACCAAATTTTTAAAATCTTTAAAAGTACACATATTACAAGAGCAGGCTACTAGGAACTAACTGAATTCACAAAGAAACAGTGTTTCAGTTCGTTAGAACCTTGCTCTATCTTGAATAACAAGCTTATTACATGCGAATCCTACTGGGAACCTACTCAATTCGCCATGATACTTGGATTCCGTTCCTTAAAATGTTGCTCGATATTGAAAAGCAAACTCATACAAGCATGTCCCATGGGAACTCACTGATTTCGCCTAGAAATTTTGATTCCATTCGTGATAATTTTTCTATATCCCGAATAGTCCACTTATTACTATTGCGGCCTATTGGGAACTAACCGAATTCACCATGTTACTCAGATTCGGCTCCCCAACTTTTTTTTTTTTTGGTTCTTTTTTTCGGAGCTGGGGACCGAACCCAGGGCCTTGCGCTTCCTAGGCAAGCGATCTACGACTGAGCTAAATCCCCAACCCCTCACCAACTTTTTATAAATCTTGAAAAGTACACATATCACAAGAGCAAGCTACTAGGAACTAACTGAATTCACAAAGAAACAGTGTTTCAGTCCGTTAAAACGTTGCTCTATCTTGAATCACAAGCTTATTACATGCGAATCCTATTGGGAACCTACTCAATTCACCATGATACTTGGATTCCGTTCCTTAAAATGTTGCTCGAATTTGAAAAGCAAACTCATACAAGCATGTCCATTGGGAACTCACGGAATTCGCCTAGAAATTTTGATTCCATTCGTGAAAATTTTTCTATATCCCGAACAGTCCACTTATTACTACTGCCGCCTATTAGGAACTAACAAAATTCCCCATGTTACTCAGATTCGGCTCACCAAATTTTTATAAATCTTTAAAAGTACACATATTACAAGAGCAGGCTACTAGGAACTAACTGAATTCACAAAGAAACAGTGTTTCAGTTCGTTAAAACGTTGCTCTATCTAGAGTAACAAGCTTATTACAAGCGAATCCCATTGGGAACCTACTCAATTCACCATGATACTTACCTTCCGTTCCTTAAAATGTTGCTCGATATTGAAAAGCAAACTCATACAAGCATGTCCCATTGGGAACTCAGTGAATTCGCAAAGAAATTTTGATTCCATTCGTGAAAATTTTTCTATATCCTGAACAGTCTACTTATTACTACTGCCGCCTATTGGGAACTAACCGAGTTCACCATGTTACTCAGATTCGGCTCACCAAATTTTTATAAATCTTTAAAAGTACACATATAACAAGAGCAGTCTAGTAGGAACTAACTGAATTCACCAAGAAACAGTGTTTCAGTTCGTTAAAACGTTGCTCTATCTTGAATAACAAGCTTATTACATGCGAATCCTATAGGAAACCTATTCAATTCACCATGATACTTACCTTCCGTTCCTTAAAATGTTGCTCGATATTGAAAAGCAAACTCATACAAGCATGTCCCATTGGGAACTCACTGAATTCGTCTAGAAATTTTGATTCCATTCGTGAAAATTTTTCTATATCCCGAAAAGTCCACTTATTACTATGGCGGCCTATTGGGAACTAACCGAATTCACCATATTACTCAGATTCGGCTCACCAAATTTTTATAAATCTTGAAAAGTACAGATATTACAAGAGCAGGCTACTAGGAACTAACTGAATTCACAAAGGAACAGTGTTTCAGTTCGTTAAAACGTTGCTCTATCTTGAATAACAAGCTCATTACATGCGAATCCTATTGGGAACCTACTCAATTCACCATGATACTTGGATTCCGTTCCTTAAAATGTTGCTCGACATTGAAAAGCAAACTCATACAAGCATGTCCCATAGGGAACTCACTGAATTCGCCTAGAAATTTTGATTCCATTCGTGAAAATTTTTCTATATCCCGAACAGTCCACTTATTACTACTGCCGCCTATTGGGAACTAACCAAATTCACCATGTTAATCAGATTCGGCTCACCAAATTTTTATAAATCTTTAAAAGTACACATATTACAAGAGCAGGCTACTAGGAACTAACTGATTTCACCAAGAAACAGTGCTTCAGTTCGTTAAAAGGTAGCTCTATCTTGAATAACAAGCTTATTACATGCGAATCCTATTGGGAACCTATTCAATTCACCATGATACTTAGAGTCCGTTCCTTAAAATGTTGCTCGATAATGAAAAGCAAACTCTTACAAGCATGCCCATTGGGAACTCACTGAATTCGCCTAGACATTTTGATTCCATTCGTGAAAATTTTTCTATATACCGAAGAGTCCACTTATTACTACTGCGGCCTATTGGGAACTAACCGAGTTCACCATGTTACTCAGATTCGGCTCACCAAATTTTTATAAATCTTTAAAAGTACACATATTACAAGAGCAGGCTACTAGGAACTAACTGAATGCACAAAGAAACAGTGTTTCAGTTCGTTAAAACGTTGCTCTATCTTGAATGACAAGCTTATTACATGCTTATCCTATTGGGAACCTACTCAATTCACCGTGATACTTGGATTCCGTTCCTTAAAATGTTGCTCGATATTGAAAAACAAACTCATACAAGCATGTCCCATTGGGAACTCACTGATTTCGCCTAGAAATTTTGATTCCATTCGTGAAAATTTTTCTATATCCCGAACAGTCCACTTATTACTACTGCCGCCTATTGGGAAATAACCGAGTCACCATGTTACTCAGATTCGGCTCACCAAATTTTTAAAATCATTAAAAGTACACATATTACAAGAGCAGGCTACTAGGAACTAACTGAATTCACAAAGAAACAGTGTTTCAGTTCGTTAAAACCTTGCTCTATCTTGAATAACAAGCTTATTACATGCGAATCCTACTGGGAACCTACTCAATTCGCCATGATACTTGGATTCCGTTCCTTAAAATGTTGCTCGATATTGAAAAGCAAACTCATACAAGCATGTCCCATGGGAACTCACTGATTTCGCCTAGAAATTTTGATTCCATTCGTGATAATTTTTCTATATCCCGAATAGTCCACTTATTACTATTGCGGCCTATTGGGAACTAACCGAATTCACCATGTTACTCAGATTCGGCTCCCCAACTTTTTTTTTTTTTGGTTCTTTTTTTCGTAGCTGGGGACCGAACCCAGGGCCGTGCGCTTCCTAGGCAAGCGATCTACGACTGAGCTAAATACCCAACCCCTCACCAATTTTTATTAATCTTGAAAAGTACACATATCACAAGAGCAAGCCACTAGGAACTAACTGAATTCACAAAGAAACAGTGTTTCAGTCCGTTAAAACGTTGCTCTATCTTGAATAACAAGCTTATTATATGCGAATCCTATTGGGAACCTACTCAATTCACCATGATACTTGGATTCCGTTCCTTAAAATGTTGCTCGATTTTGAAAAGCAAACTCATACAAGCATGTCCATTGGGAACTCACGGAATTCGCCTAGAAATTTTGATTCCATTCGTGAAAATTTTTCTATATCCCGAACAGTCCACTTATTACTACTGCCGCCTATTAGGAACTAACCAAATTCCCCATGTTACTCAGATTCGGCTCACCAAATTTTTATAAATCTTTAAAAGTACACATATTACAAGAGCAGGCTACTAGGAACTAACTGAATTCACAAAGAAACAGTGTTTCAGTTCGTTAAAACGTTGCTCTATCTTGAGTAACAAGCTTATTACAAGCGTATCCCATTGGGAACCTACTCAATTCACCATGATACTTGGATTCCGTTCCTTAAAATGTTGCTCGATATTGAAAAGCAAACTCATACAAGCATGTCCCATTGGGAACTCTATGAATACGCCTAGACATTTTGATTCCATTCGTGAAAATTTTTCTATACCCCGAAGAGTCCACTTATTACTACTGCCGCCTATTGGGAATTAACCGAGTTCACCATGTTACTCGATTCGGCTCACCAAATTTTTATAAATCTTCAAAAGTGCACATATTACAAGAGCAGGCTACTAGGAACTAACTGAATTCACAAAGAAACAGTGTTTCAGTTCGTTAAAACGTTGCTCTATCTTGAATAACAAGCTTATTACATGCTAATCCTATTGGGAACCTACTCAATTCGCCATGATACTTAGTTTCCGATCCTTAAAATGTTGCTCGATATTGAAAAGCAAACTCATACAAGCATGTCCCATTGGGAACTCACTGAATTCGCCTAGAAATTTTGATTCCATTCGTGATAATTTTTCTATATCCCCAATAGTCCACTTATTACTACTGCCGCCTATTGGGAACTAACCGAATTCACCATGTTACTCAGATTCGGCTCACCAAATTTTTATAAATCTTGAAAAGTACACATATTACAAGAGCAGACTACTAGGAACTAACTGAATTCACAAAGAAACGGTGTTTCAGTTCGTTAAAACGTTGCTCTATCTTGAATAACAAGCTTATTACATGAGAATCCTATTGGGAACCTACTCAATTCGCCATGATACTTGGATTCCGTTCCTTAAAATGTTGCCTGATATTGAAAAGCAAACTCATACAAGCATGTCCCATCGGGAACTCACTGAAATCGCCTAGAAATTTTGATTGTATTCGTGAAAATTTTTCTATATCCCGAACAGTCCACTTATTACTACTGTGGCCTATTGTGAACTAACCGAATTCACATGTTATTCAGATTCGGCTCACCAAATTTTTATAAATCTTTAAAAGTAGACATATTACAAGAGCAGACTACTATGAACTAACTGAATGCACAAAGAAACAGTGTTTCAGTTCTTTAAAACGTTGCTCTATCTTGAATAACAAGCTTATTACATGCGAATCCTATTGGGAACCTACTCAATTCACCATGATACTTAGATTCCGTTCCTTAAAATCTTGCTCGATAATGAAAAGCAAACTCATACAAGCATGTCCCATTGGGAACTCAGCGAATTCGCCTAGAAATTTTGATTCCATTCGTGAAAATTTTTCTATATCCTGAACAGTCCACTTATTACTACTGCCGCCTATTGGGAACTAACCGAGTTCACCATGTTACTCAGATTCGGCTCACCAAATTTTTATAAATCTTTAAAAGTACACATATAACAAGAGCAGGCTAGTAGGAACTAACTGAATTCACCAAGAAACAGTGTTTCAGTTCGTTAAAACGTTGCTCTATCTTGAATAACAAGCTTATTACATGCGAATCCTATTGGGAACCTATTCAATTCACCATGATACTTACATTCCGTTCCTTAAAATGTTGCCTGATATTGAAAAGCAAACTCATACAAGCATGTCCCATTGGGAACTCACTGATTTCGTCTAGAAATTTTGATTCCATTCTTGAAAATTTTCTATATCCCGAACAGTCCACTTATTACTACTGCGGTCTATTGGGAACTAACCGAATTCACCATGTTATTCAGATTCGGCTCACCAAATTTTTATAAATCTTGAGAAGTACACATATTACAAGAGCAGTCTACTAGGAACTAACTGAATTCACAAAGAAACAGTGTTTCAGTTCGAAAAACTTTGCTCTATCTTGAATAACAACCTTATTACATGCGAATCCTATTGAGATCCGACTAAATTCACAATGATACTTAGAGTCCGTTCCTTAAAATGTTGCTCGATAATGAAATACAAACTCATACAAGCATGTCCCATTGGGAACTCACTGAATTCTCCTAGAAATTTTGATTCCATTCGAGAAAATTTTTCTATATCCCGAACAGTCCACTTATTACTACTGCGTCCTATTGGGAACTAACCGAATTCACCATGTTACTCAGATTCGGCTCCCCAACTTTTTTTTTTTGGTTCTTTTTTTCGGAGCTGGGGACCTAACCCAGGGCCTTGTGCTTCCTAGGCAAGCGCTCTACCAATGAGCTAAATCCCCAACCCCTCACCAACTTTTTATAAATCTTGAAAAGTACACATATCACAAGAGCAAGCTACTAGGAACTAACTGAATCCACAAAGAAACAGTGTTTCAGATCGTTAAAACGTTGCTCTATCTTGAATAACAAGCTTATTACATGCGAATCCTATTGGGAACCTACTCAATTCGCCATGATACTTAGATTCCGTTCCTTAAAATGTTGCTCGATATTGAAAACCAAACTCATACAAGCATGTCCCATTGGGAACTCACTGAATTCGCCTCGAAATTTTTATTCCATTCGTGATAATTTTTCTATATCCCGAATAGTCCACTTATTACTACTGCGGCCTACTGGGAACTAACCGAATTCACCATGTTACTCAGATTCGGCTCACCAAATTTTTATTAATCTTGAAAAGTACACATATTACAAGAGCAGGCTACTAGGAACTAACTGAATTCACAAAGGAACAGTGTTTCAGTTCGTTAAAACGTTGCTCTATCTTGAATAACAAGCTTATTACATGCGAATCCTCTTGGGAACCTACTCAATTCACCATGATACTTGGATTCCGTTCCTTAAAATGTTGCTCGACATTGAAAAGCAAACTCATACAAGCATGTCCCATTGGGAACTCACTGAATTCGCCTAGAAATTTTGATTCCATTCGTGAAAATTTTTCTATATACCGAACAGTCCACTTATTACTACTGCCGCCTATTGGGAACTAACCAAATTCACCATGTTAATCAGATTCGGCTCACCAAATTTTTATAAATCTTTAAAAGTACACATATTACAAGAGCAGGCTACTAGGAACTAACTGAATTCACCAAGAAACAGTGCTTCAGTTCGTTAAAAGGTAGCTCTATCTTGAATAACAAGCTTATTACATACGAATCCTATTGGGAACCTATTCAATTCACCATGATACTTAGAGTCTGTTCCTTAAAATGTTGCTCGATAATGAAAAGCAAACACTTACAAGCATGCCCATTGGGAACTCACTGAATTCGCCTAGACATTTTGATTCCATTCGTGAAAATTTTTCTATATACCGAAGAGTCAACTTATTACTACTGCGGCCTATTGGGAACTAACCGAATTCACCATGTTACTCAGATTCGGCTCACCAAATTTTTATAAATCTTTAAAAGTACACATATTACAAGAGCAGGCTACTATGAACTAACTGAATGCACAAAGAAACAGTGTTTCAGTTCGTTAAAACGTTGCTCTATCTTGAATAACAAGCTTATTACATGCTTATCCTATTGGGAACCTACTCAATTCACCATGATACTTGGATTCCGTTCCTTAAAATGTTGCTCGATATTGAAAAGCAAACTCATACAAGCATGTCCCATTGGGAACTCACTGAATTCGCCTAGAAATTTTGATTCCATTCGTGAAAATTTTTCTATATCCCGAACAGTCCACTTATTACTACTGCCGCCTATTGGGAACTAACCGAGTCACCATGTTACTCAGATTCGGCTCACCAAATTTTTAAAATGTTTAAAAGTACACATATTACAAGAGCAGGCTACTAGGAACTAACTGAATTCACGAAGAAACAGTGTTTCAGTTCGTTAAAACCTTGCTGTATCTTGAATAACAAGCTAATTACATGCGAATCCTATTGGGAACCTACTCAATTTGCCATGATACTTGGATTCCGTTCCTTAAAATGTTGCTCGATATTGAAAAGCAAACTCATACAAGCATGTCCCATGGGAACTCACTGATTTCGCCTAGAAATTTTGATTCCATTCGTGATAATTTTTCTATATCCCGAATAGTCCACTTGTTCCTATTGCGGCCTATTGGGAACTAACCGAATTCACCATGTTACTCAGATTCGGCTCCCCAACTTTTTTTTTTTTTTGGTTCTTTTTTTCTGAGCTGGGGACCGAACCCAGGGCCTTGCGCTTCCTAGGCAAGCGATCTACGACTGAGCTAAATCCCCAACCCCGCACGAACTTTTTATAAATCTTGAAAAGTACACTTATTGCAAGAGCAGGCTACTAGGAACTAACGGAATTCACAAAGAAACAGTGTTTAAGTTCTTTAAAACGTTGCTCTATCTTGAATAACAAGCTTATTACATGCGTATCCTTTGGGAACCTACTCAATTCACCATGATAATTGGATTCCGTTCCTTCAAATGTTGCTCGATATTGAAAAGCAAAATCATACAAGCATGTCCCATTGGGAACTCACTGAATTCGCCTAGAAATTTTGATTCCATTCGTGAAAATTTTTTTATATCCCGAAGAGTCCACTTATTACTACTGCGGCCTATTGGGAACTAACCGAATTCACCATGTTACTCAGATTCGGCTCACCAAATTTTTGTAAATCTTTAAAAGTACACATATTACAAGAGCAGGCTACTAGGATCTAACTGAATTCACAAAGAAACAGTGATCAGTTCGTTAAAACGTTGCTCTATCTTGAATAACAAGCTTATTACATGAGAATACTATTGGGAACCTACTGAATTCACCATGATATTTAGATTCCGTTCCATAAAATGTTGCTCGATATTGAAAAGCAAACTCATACACGCATGTCCCATTGGGAACTCACTGAATTCGCCTAGAAATTTTGATTCCATTCGTGAAAATTTTTCTATATCCCGAACAGTCCACTTATTACTACTGCCGCCCTATGGGAACTAACCGAATTCACATTGTTACTCAGATTAGGCTCACCAAATTTTTATAAATCTTTCAAAGTACACATATTACAAGAGCAGGCTACTAGGAAATAACTGTATTCACAAAGAAACAGAGTTTCAGTTCGTTAAAACGTTGCTTATCTTGAATAACAACCTTATTACATGCGAATCCTATTGGGAACCTACTCAATTCACCATGATACTTGGATTCCGTTCCTTAAAATGTTGCTCGATATTGAAAAGCAAACTCATACAAGCATGTCCCATTGGGAACTCACTGAATTCGCCTCAAAATTTTGATTCCATTCGTGAAAATTTTTCTATATCCCGAACAGTCCACTTATTACAACTGTGGCCTATTGGGAACTAACCGAATTCACCATGTTACTCAGATTAGGCTCACCAAATTTTTATAAATCCTTCAAAGTACACATATGACAAGAGCAGGCTACTGGGATCTAACTGAAAACACCAAGAAACAGTGTTTCAGTTCGTTAAAACGTTGCTCTATCTTGAATAACAAGCTTATTACATGCGAATCCTATTGGGAACCTACTCAATTCACCATGATACTTAGATTCGTTCCTTAAAATGTTGCTCGATATTGAAAAGCAAACTCATTCAAGCATGTCCCATTGGGAACTCACTGAATTCGCCTAGGAATATTGATTCCGTTCGTGAAAATTTTTCTATATCCCGAACAGTCCACTTATTACTACTGTGGCCTATTGGGAACTAACCGAATTCACCATGTTACTCAGATTCTGCTCACCAAATATTTATAAATCTTTAAAAGTACACATATTACAAGAGCAGACTACTGGGAACTAACTGAATTCACAAAGAAACAGTGTCTCAGTTCGTTGAAACGTTGCTCTATCTTGAATAACAAGCTTATGACATGCGGATCCTATTGGGAACATACTGAATTCACCATGATACTTAGGTTCCGTTCCTTAAAATGTTGCTCGATATTGAAAAGCAAACTCATACAAGCATGTCCCATTGGGAACTCACTGAATTCGCCTAGGAATTTTGATTCCATTCGTGAAATTTTTCTACATCCCGAACAGTCCACTTATTACTACTGCGGCCTATTGGGAACTAACCGAATTCACCATGTTACTCAGATTCGGCTCACCAAATTTTTATAAATCTTTAAAAGTACACATATTACAAGAGCAGGCTACTAGGATCTAACTGAATTCACAAAGAAACAGTGATCAGTTCGTTAAAACGTTGCTCTATCTTGAATAACAAGCTTATTACATGAGAATACTATTGGGAACCTACTGAATTCACCATGATACTTAGATTCCGTTCCATAAAATGTTGCTCGATATTGAAAAGCAAAGTCATACACGCATGTCCCATTGGGAACTCACTGAATTCGCCTAGAAATTTTGATTCCATTCGTGAAAAATTTTCTATTTCCCGAACAGTCCACTTATTACTACTGCCGCCTATTGGGAACTAACCGAATTCACCATGTTACTCAGATTAGGCACACCAAATTTTTATAAATCTTTCAAAGTACACATATTACAAGAGCAGGCTACTAGGAACTAACTGAATTCACAAAGAAACAGTGTTTCAGTTCGTTAAAACGTTTCTCTATCTTGATAACAAGTATATTACATGAGAATCCTATTGGGAACCTACTCAATTCACCATGATACTTGGATTCCGTTCCTTAAAATGTTGCTCGATATTGAAAAGCAAACTCACACAAGCATGCCCATTGGGAACTCACTGAATTTGCCTCAGAATTTTGATTCCATTCGTGAAAATTTTTCTATATCCCGAACAGTCCACTTATTACTACTGTGGCCTATTGGGAACTAACCGAATTCACCATGTTACTCAGATTCTGCTCACCAAATATTTATAAATCTTTAAAAGTACACATATTACAAGAGCAGGCTACTGGGAACTAACTGAATTCACAAAGAAACAGTGTTTCAGATGGTTAAGACGTTGCTCTATCTTGAATAACAAGCTTATTACATGCGAATCCTATTGGGAACCTACTCAATTCACCGTGATACTTAGATTCCGTTCCTTAAAATGTTGCTCCATATTGAAAAGCAAACTCATACAAGCATGTCCCAATTGGAACTCACTGAATTCGCCTTGAAATTTTGATTCCATTCGTGAAAATTTTTCTATATCCCGAACAGTCCACTTATTACTACTGCGGCCTATTGGGAACTAACCGAATTCACCATGTTACTCAGATTCGGCTCACCAAATTTTTATAAATCTTTCAAAATACACATATTACAAGAGCAGGCTAATAGGATCTAACTGAATTCACAAAGAAACAGTGTTTCAGTTCGTTATAACGTTGCTCTATCTTGAATAACAAGCTTATTACATGCGAATCCTATTGGGAACCTACTCAATTCACCATGATACTTAGATTCTGTTCCTTAAAATATTGCTCGATATTGAAAAGCAAACTCATACAAGCATGTCCCATTGGGAACTCACTGAATTCGCCTAGAAATTTTGATTCCATTAGTGAAAATTTTTCTATATCCCGAACAGTCCACTTATTACTACTGCCGCCCATTGGGAACTAACCGAATTCACATTGTTACTCAGATTAGGCTCACCAAATTTTTATAAATCTTTCAAAGTACACATATTACAAGAGCAGGCTACTAGGAACTAACTGAATTCACAAAGAAACAGTGTTTCAGTTCGTTAAAACGTTGCTTATCTTGAATAACAACCTTATTACATGCGAATCCTATTGGGAACCTACTCAATTCACCATGATACTTGGATTCCGTTCCTTAAAATGTTGCTCGATATTGAAAAGCAGACTCATACAAGCATGTCCCATTGGGAACTCACTGAATTCGCCTCAAAATTTTGATTCCATTCGTGAAAATTTTTCTATATCCCGAACAGTCCACTTATTACAACTGTGGCCTTGGGAACTAACCGAATTCACCATGTTACGTAGATTAGGCTCACCAAATTTTTATAAATCCTTCAAAGTACACATATGACAAGAGCAGGCTACTGGGATCTAACTGAATTCACAAAGAAACAGTGTTTCAGTTCGTTAAAACGTTGCTCTATCTTGAATAACAAGCTTATTACATGCGAATCCTATTGGGAACCTACTCAATTCACCATGATACTTAGATTCGTTCCTTAAAATGTTGCTCGATATTGAAAAGCAAACTCATACAAGCATGTCCCATTGGGAACTCACTGAATTCGCCTAGGAATATTGATTCCGTTCGTGAAAATTTTTCTATATCCCGAACAGTCCACTTATTACTACTGTGGCCTATTGGGAACTAACCGAATTCACCATGTAACTCAGATTCTGCTCACCAAATATTAATAAATCTTTAAAAGTACACATATTACAAGAGCAGGCTACTGGGAACTAACTGAATTCACAAAGAAACAGTGTCTCAGTTCGTTGAAACGTTGCTCTATCTTGAATAACAAGCTTATGACATGCGGATCCTATTGGGAACATACTGAATTCACCATGATACTTAGGTTCCGTTCCTTAAAATGTTGCTCGATATTGAAAAGCAAACTCATACAAGCATGTCCCATTGGGAACTCACTGAATTCGCCTAGGAATTTTGATTCCATTCGTGAAATTTTTCTACATCCCCAACAGTCCACTTATTACTACTGCGGCCTATTGGGAACTAACCGAATTCACCATGTTACTCAGATTCGGCTCACCAAATTTTTATAAATCTTTAAAAGTACACATATTACAAGAGCAGGCTACTAGGAACTAACTGAATTCACAATGAAACAGTGTTTCAGTTCGTTAAAACGTTGCTCTATCTTGAATAACAAGCTTATTACATGCGAATCCTATTGGGAACCTACTCAATTCACCATGATACTTGGATTCCGTTCCTTAAAATGTTGCTCGATATTGAAAAGCAAACTCATACAAGCATGTCCCATTGGGAACTCACTGAATTCGCCTAGGAATTTTGATTCCATTCGTGAAATTTTTCTACATCCCGAACAGTCCACTTATTACTACTGCGGCCTATTGGGAACTAACCGAATTCACCATGTTACTCAGATTCGGCTCACCAAATTTTTATAAATCTTTAAAAGTACACATATTACAAGAGCAGGCTACTAGGATCTAACTGAATTCACAAAGAAACAGTGATCAGTTCGTTAAAACGTTGCTCTATCTTGAATAACAAGCTTATTACATGAGAATACTATTGGGAACCTACTGAATTCACCATGATACTTAGATTCCGTTCCATAAAATGTTGCTCGATATTGAAAAGCAAACTCATACACGCATGTCCCATTGGGAACTCACTGAATTCGCCTAGAAATTTTGATTCCATTCGTGAAAAATTTTCTATTTCCCGAACAGTCCACTTATTACTACTGCCGCCTACTGGGAACTAACCGAATTCACCATGTTACTCAGATTAGGCACACCAAATTTTTATAAATCTTTCAAAGTACACATATTACAAGAGCAGGCTACTAGGAACTAACTGAATTCACAAAGAAACAGTGTTTCAGTTCGTTAAAACGTTTCTCTATCTTGATAACAAGTATATTACATGAGAATCCTATTGGGAACCTACTCAATTCACCATGATACTTGGATTCCGTTCCTTAAAATGTTGCTCGATATTGAAAAGCAAACTCACACAAGCATGCCCATTGGGAACTATCTGAATTCGCCTCAGAATTTTGATTCCATTCGTGAAAATTTTTCTATATCCCGAACAGTCCACAAATTACTACTGTGGCCTATTGGGAACTAACCGAATTCACCATGTTACTCAGATTCTGCTCACCAAATATTTATAAATCTTTAAAAGTACACATATTACAAGAGCAGGCTACTGGGAACTAACTGAATTCACAAAGAAACAGTGTTTCAGATGGTTAAAACGTTGCTCTATCTTGAATAACAAGCTTATTACATGCGAATCCTATTGGGAACCTACTCAATTCACCGTGATACTTAGATTCCGTTCCTTAAAATGTTGCTCCATAATGAAAAGCAAACTCATACAAGCATGTCCCAATTGGAACTCACTGAATTCGCCTTGAAATTTTGATTCCATTCGTGAAAATTTTTCTATATCCCGAACAGTCCACTTATTACTACTGTGGCCTATTGGGAACTAACCGAATTCACCATGTTACTCAGATTCTGCTCACCAAATATTAATAAATCTTTAAAAGTACACATATTACAAGAGCAGGCTACTGGGAACTAACTGAATTCACAAAGAAACAGTGTCTCAGTTCGTTGAAACGTTGCTCTATCTTGAATAACAAGCTTATGACATGCGGATCCTATTGGGAACATACTGAATTCACCATGATACTTAGGTTCCGTTCCTTAAAATGTTGCTCGATATTGAAAAGCAAACTCATACAAGCATGTCCCATTGGGAACTCACTGAATTCGCCTAGGAATTTTGATTCCATTCGTGAAATTTTTCTACATCCCCAACAGTCCACTTATTACTACTGCGGCCTATTGGGAACTAACCGAATTCACCATGTTACTCAGATTCGGCTCACCAAATTTTTATAAATCTTTAAAAGTACACATATTACAAGAGCAGGCTACTAGGAACTAACTGAATTCACAATGAAACAGTGTTTCAGTTCGTTAAAACGTTGCTCTATCTTGAATAACAAGCTTATTACATGCGAATCCTATTGGGAACCTACTCAATTCACCATGATACTTGGAATATGTTCCTTAAAATGTTGCTCGATATTGAAAAGAAAACTCATACAAGCATGTCCCATTGGGAACTCACTGAATTCGCCTAGAAATTTTGATTCCATTCGTGAAAAATTTTCTATATCCCGAAGAGTCCACTTATTACTACTGTGGCCTATTTGGAACTAACCGATTCACCATGTTACTCAGATTAGGCACACCAAATTTTTATTAATCTTTCAAAGTACACATATTACAAGAGCAGGCTACTAGGAACTAACTGAATTCACAATGAAACAGTGTTTCAGTTCGTTAAAACGTTGCTCTATCTTGAATAACAAGCTTATTTAATGCGAATCCTATTGGTAACCTACTCAATTCACCGTGATACTTAGATTCCGTTCCTTAAAATGTTGCTCCATATTGAAAAGCAAACTCATACAAGCATGTCCCAATGGGAACTCACTGAATTCGCCTTGAAATTTTGATTCCATTCGTGAAAATTTTTCTATATCCTGAACAGTCCACTTATTACTACTGCGGCCTATTGGGAACTAACCGAATTCACCATGTTACTCAGATTCGGCTCACCAAATTTTTATAAATCTTTAAAAGTACACATATTACAAGAGCAGGCTACTAGGAACTAACTGAATTCACAATGAAACAGTGTTTCAGTTCGTTAAAACGTTGCTCTATCTTGAATAACAAGCTTATTACATGCGAATCCTATTGGGAACCTACTCAATTCACCATGATACTTGGATTATGTTCCTTAAAATGTTGCTCGATATTGAAAAGAAAACTCATACAAGCATGTCCCATTGGGAACTCACTGAATTCGCCTAGAAATTTTGATTCCATTCGTGAAAAATTTTCTATATCCCGAACAGTCCACTTATTACTACTGTGGCCTATTTGGAACTAACCGATTCACCATGTTACTCAGATTAGGCACACCAAATTTTTATTAATCTTTCAAAGTACACATATTACAAGAGCAGGCTACTAGGATCTAACTGAATTCACAAAGAAACAGTGTTTCAGTTGGTTAAAACGTTGCTCTATCTTGAATAACAAGCTTATTACATGCGAATCCTATTGGGAACCTACTCAATTCACCATGATACTTAGATTCGTTCCTTAAAATGTTGCTCGACATTGAAAAGCAAACTCATACAAGCATGTCCCATTTGGAACTCACTGAATTCTCCTAGAAATTTTGATTCCATTCGTGAAAATTTTTCTATATCCCGAACAGTCCACTTATTACTACTGCCGCCTATTGGGAACTAATCGAATTCAACATGTTACTCAGATTAGGCTCACCAAATTTTTACAAATCCTTCAAAGTACATATTACAAGAGCAGGCTACTAGGAACTAACTGAATTCACAAAGAAACAGTGTTTCAGTTCGTTAAAACGTTGCTCTATCTTGAATAACAACCTTATTACATGCGAATCCTATTGGGAACCTACTCAATTCACCATGATACTTGGATTCCGTTCTTTAAAATGTTGCTCGATATTGAAAAGCAAACTCATACAAGCATGTCCCATTGGGAACTCACTGAATTCGCCTCAAAATTTTGATTCCATTCGTGAAAATTTTTCTATATCCCGAACAGTCCACTTATTACAACTGTGGCCTATTGGGAACTAACAGTATTCACCATGTTACTCAGATTAGGCTCACCAAATTTTTATAAATCCTTCAAAGTACACATATTACAAGAGCAGGCTACTAGGATCTAACTGAATTCACAAAGAAACAGTGTTTCAGTTCGTTAAAACGTTGCTCTATCTTGAATAACAAGCTTATTACATGCGAATCCTATTGGGAACCTACTCAATTCACCATGATACTTAGATTCGTTCCTTAAAATGTTGCTCGATATTGAAAAGCAAACTCATACAAGCATGTCCCATTGGGAACTCACTGAATTCGCCTAGAAATATTGATTCCGTTCGTGAAAATTTTTCTATATCCCGAACAGTCCACTTATTACTACTGCGGCCTATTGGGACTAACCGAATTCACTATGTTACTCAGATTCGGCCCACCAAATTTTTATAAATCTTTAAAAGTACACTTATTGCAAGAGCAGGCTACTAGGAACTAACTGAATTCACAAAGGAAGAGTGTTTAAGTTCTTTAAAACGTTGCTCTATCTTTAATAACAAGCTTATTACATGCGAATCCTTTGGGAACCTACTCAATTCACCATGATAATTGGATTCCGTTCCTTCAAATGTTGCTCGACATTGAAAAGCAAAGTCATACAAGCATGTCCCGTTGGGAACTCACTGAATTCGCCTAGAAATTTTGATTCCATTCGTGAAAAATTTTCTATATCCCGAACAGTCCACTTATTACTACTGCAGCCTATTGGGAACTAACCGAATTCACAATGGTACTCAGATTAGGCACACCAAATTTTTATAAATCTTTCAAAGTACACATATTACAAGAGCAGGCTACTAGGAACTAACTGAATTCACAAAGAAACAGTGTTTCAGTTCGTTAAAACGTTGCTCTATCTTGAATAACAAGCTTATTACATGCGAATCCTATTGGGAACCTACTCAATTCACCATGATACTTGGATTCCGTTCCTTAAAATGTTGCTCGATATTGAAAAGCAAACTCACACAAGCATGCCCATTGGGAACTCACTGATTTCGCCTCAGAATTTTGATTCCATTCGTGAAAATTTTTCTATCTCCCGAACAGTCCACTTATTACTACTGTGGCCTATTGGGAACTAACCGAATTCACCATGGTACTCAGATTCTGCTCACCAAATATTTATAAATCTTTAAAAGTACACATATTACAAGAGCAGGCTACTGGGAACTAACTGAATTCACAAAGAAACAGTGTCTCAGTTCGTTAAAACGTTGCTCTATCTTGAATAACAAGCTTATGACATGCGGATCCTATTGGGAACATACTGAATTCACCATGATACTTAGGTTCCGTTCCTTAAAATGTTGCTCGATATTGAAAAGCAAACTCATACAAGCATGTCCCATTGGGAACTCACTGAATTCGCCTAGGAATTTTGATTCCATTCGTGAAATTTTTCTACATCCCGAACAGTACACTTATTACTACTGCGGCCTATTGGGAACTAACCGAATTCACCATGTTACTCAGATTCTGCTCACCAAATATTTATAAATCTTTAAAAGTACACATATTACAAGAGCAGGCTAATAGGAACTAACTGAATTCACAAAGAAACAGTGTCTCAGTTCGTTAAAATATTGCTCTATCTTGAATAACAAGCTTATTTAATGAGAATCCTATTGGTAACCTACTCAATTCACCGTGATACTTAGATTCCGTTCCTTAAAATGTTGCTCCATATTGAAAAGCAAACTCATACAAGCATGTCCCAATGGGAACTCACTGAATTCGCCTTGAAATTTTGATTCCATTCGTGAAAATTTTTCTATATCCCGAACAGTCCACTTATTACTACTGCGGCCTATTGGGAACTAACCGAATTCACCATGTTACTCAGATTCGGCTCAACAAATTTTTATAAATCTTTCAAAGTACACATATTACAAGAGCAGGCTAATAGGATCTAACTGAATTCACAAAGAAACAGTGTTTCAGTTCATTAAAACGTTGCTCTATCTTGAATAACAAGCTTATTACATGCGAATCCTATTGGGAACCTACTCAATTCACCATGATACTTAGATTCTGTTCCTTAAAATATTGCTCGATATTGAAAAGCAATCTCATACAAGCATGTCCCATTGGGAACTCACTGAATTCGCCTAGAAATTTTGATTCCATTCGTGAAAATTTTTCTATATCCCGAACAGTCCACTTATTACTACTGCCGCCTATTGGGAACTAACCGAATTCACCATGTTACTCAGCATAGGCTCACCAAATTTTTATAAATCTTTCAAAGTACACATATTACAAGAGCAGGCTACTAGGAACTAACTGAATTCACAAAGAAACAGTGTCTCAGTTCGTTGAACGTTGCTCTATCTTGAATAACAAGCTTATGACATGCGGATCCTATTGGGAACATACTGAATTCACCATGATACTTAGGTTCCGTTCCTTAAAATGTTGCTCGATATTGAAAAGCAAACTCATACAAGCATGTCCCATTGGGAACTCACTGAAATCGCCTAGGAATTTTGATTCCATTCGTGAAATTTTTCTACATCCCGAACAGTCCACTTATTACTACCTCGGCCTATGGGGAACTAACCGAATTCACCATGTTACTCTGATTCGGCTCACCAAATTTTTATAAATCTTTCAAAGTACACATATTACAAGAGTAGGCTAATAGGATCTAACTGAATTCACAAAGAAACAGTGTTTCAGTTCGTTAAAACGTTGCTCTATCTTGAATAACAAGCTTATTATATGCGAATCCTATTGGGAACCTACTCAATTCACCATGATACTTAGACTCTGTTCCTTAAAATATTGCTCGATATTGAAAAGCAAACTCATACAAGCATGTCCCATTGGGAACTCACTGAATTCGCCTAGAAATTTTGATTCCATTCGTGAAAATTTTTTTATATCCCGAACAGTCCACTTATTACTACTGCGGCCTATTGGGAACTAACCGAATTCACCATGTTACTCAGATTAGGCTCACCAAATTTTTATAAATCTTTCAAAGTACACATATTACAAGAGCAGGCTACTAGGATCTAACTGAATTCACAAAGAAACAGTGTTTCAGTTGGTTAAAACGTTGCTCTATCTTGAATAACAAGCTTATTACATGCGAATCCTATTGGGAACCTACTCAATTCACCATGATACTTAGATTCGTTCTTAAAATGTTGCTCGATATTGAAAAGCAAACTCATACAAGCATGTCCCATTGGGAACTCACTGAATTCTCCTAGAAATTTTGATTCCATTCGTGAAAATTTTTCTACATCCCGAACAGTCCACTTATTACTACTGCGGCCTATTGGGAACTAACCGAATTCACCATGTTACTCAGATTCGGCTCACCAAATTTTTATAAATCTTTAAAAGTACACATATTACAAGAGCAGGCTACTAGGAACTAACTGAATTCACAATGAAACAGTGTTTCAGTTCGTTAAAACGTTGCTCTATCTTGAATAACAAGCTTATTACATGCGAATCCTATTGGGAACCTACTCAATTCACCATGATACTTGGAATATGTTCCTTAAAATGTTGCTCGATATTGAAAAGAAAACTCATACAAGCATGTCCCATTGGGAACTCACTGAATTCGCCTAGAAATTTTGATTCCATTCGTGAAAAATTTTCTATATCCCGAAGAGTCCACTTATTACTACTGTGGCCTATTTGGAACTAACCGATTCACCATGTTACTCAGATTAGGCACACCAAATTTTTATTAATCTTTCAAAGTACACATATTACAAGAGCAGGCTACTAGGAACTAACTGAATTCACAATGAAACAGTGTTTCAGTTCGTTAAAACGTTGCTCTATCTTGAATAACAAGCTTATTTAATGCGAATCCTATTGGTAACCTACTCAATTCACCGTGATACTTAGATTCCGTTCCTTAAAATGTTGCTCCATATTGAAAAGCAAACTCATACAAGCATGTCCCAATGGGAACTCACTGAATTCGCCTTGAAATTTTGATTCCATTCGTGAAAATTTTTCTATATCCTGAACAGTCCACTTATTACTACTGCGGCCTATTGGGAACTAACCGAATTCACCATGTTACTCAGATTCGGCTCACCAAATTTTTATAAATCTTTAAAAGTACACATATTACAAGAGCAGGCTACTAGGAACTAACTGAATTCACAATGAAACAGTGTTTCAGTTCGTTAAAACGTTGCTCTATCTTGAATAACAAGCTTATTACATGCGAATCCTATTGGGAACCTACTCAATTCACCATGATACTTGGATTATGTTCCTTAAAATGTTGCTCGATATTGAAAAGAAAACTCATACAAGCATGTCCCATTGGGAACTCACTGAATTCGCCTAGAAATTTTGATTCCATTCGTGAAAAATTTTCTATATCCCGAACAGTCCACTTATTACTACTGTGGCCTATTTGGAACTAACCGATTCACCATGTTACTCAGATTAGGCACACCAAATTTTTATTAATCTTTCAAAGTACACATATTACAAGAGCAGGCTACTAGGATCTAACTGAATTCACAAAGAAACAGTGTTTCAGTTGGTTAAAACGTTGCTCTATCTTGAATAACAAGCTTATTACATGCGAATCCTATTGGGAACCTACTCAATTCACCATGATACTTAGATTCGTTCCTTAAAATGTTGCTCGACATTGAAAAGCAAACTCATACAAGCATGTCCCATTTGGAACTCACTGAATTCTCCTAGAAATTTTGATTCCATTCGTGAAAATTTTTCTATATCCCGAACAGTCCACTTATTACTACTGCCGCCTATTGGGAACTAATCGAATTCAACATGTTACTCAGATTAGGCTCACCAAATTTTTACAAATCCTTCAAAGTACATATTACAAGAGCAGGCTACTAGGAACTAACTGAATTCACAAAGAAACAGTGTTTCAGTTCGTTAAAACGTTGCTCTATCTTGAATAACAACCTTATTACATGCGAATCCTATTGGGAACCTACTCAATTCACCATGATACTTGGATTCCGTTCTTTAAAATGTTGCTCGATATTGAAAAGCAAACTCATACAAGCATGTCCCATTGGGAACTCACTGAATTCGCCTCAAAATTTTGATTCCATTCGTGAAAATTTTTCTATATCCCGAACAGTCCACTTATTACAACTGTGGCCTATTGGGAACTAACAGTATTCACCATGTTACTCAGATTAGGCTCACCAAATTTTTATAAATCCTTCAAAGTACACATATTACAAGAGCAGGCTACTAGGATCTAACTGAATTCACAAAGAAACAGTGTTTCAGTTCGTTAAAACGTTGCTCTATCTTGAATAACAAGCTTATTACATGCGAATCCTATTGGGAACCTACTCAATTCACCATGATACTTAGATTCGTTCCTTAAAATGTTGCTCGATATTGAAAAGCAAACTCATACAAGCATGTCCCATTGGGAACTCACTGAATTCGCCTAGAAATATTGATTCCGTTCGTGAAAATTTTTCTATATCCCGAACAGTCCACTTATTACTACTGCGGCCTATTGGGACTAACCGAATTCACTATGTTACTCAGATTCGGCCCACCAAATTTTTATAAATCTTTAAAAGTACACTTATTGCAAGAGCAGGCTACTAGGAACTAACTGAATTCACAAAGGAAGAGTGTTTAAGTTCTTTAAAACGTTGCTCTATCTTTAATAACAAGCTTATTACATGCGAATCCTTTGGGAACCTACTCAATTCACCATGATAATTGGATTCCGTTCCTTCAAATGTTGCTCGACATTGAAAAGCAAAGTCATACAAGCATGTCCCGTTGGGAACTCACTGAATTCGCCTAGAAATTTTGATTCCATTCGTGAAAAATTTTCTATATCCCGAACAGTCCACTTATTACTACTGCAGCCTATTGGGAACTAACCGAATTCACAATGGTACTCAGATTAGGCACACCAAATTTTTATAAATCTTTCAAAGTACACATATTACAAGAGCAGGCTACTAGGAACTAACTGAATTCACAAAGAAACAGTGTTTCAGTTCGTTAAAACGTTGCTCTATCTTGAATAACAAGCTTATTACATGCGAATCCTATTGGGAACCTACTCAATTCACCATGATACTTGGATTCCGTTCCTTAAAATGTTGCTCGATATTGAAAAGCAAACTCACACAAGCATGCCCATTGGGAACTCACTGATTTCGCCTCAGAATTTTGATTCCATTCGTGAAAATTTTTCTATCTCCCGAACAGTCCACTTATTACTACTGTGGCCTATTGGGAACTAACCGAATTCACCATGGTACTCAGATTCTGCTCACCAAATATTTATAAATCTTTAAAAGTACACATATTACAAGAGCAGGCTACTGGGAACTAACTGAATTCACAAAGAAACAGTGTCTCAGTTCGTTAAAACGTTGCTCTATCTTGAATAACAAGCTTATGACATGCGGATCCTATTGGGAACATACTGAATTCACCATGATACTTAGGTTCCGTTCCTTAAAATGTTGCTCGATATTGAAAAGCAAACTCATACAAGCATGTCCCATTGGGAACTCACTGAATTCGCCTAGGAATTTTGATTCCATTCGTGAAATTTTTCTACATCCCGAACAGTACACTTATTACTACTGCGGCCTATTGGGAACTAACCGAATTCACCATGTTACTCAGATTCTGCTCACCAAATATTTATAAATCTTTAAAAGTACACATATTACAAGAGCAGGCTAATAGGAACTAACTGAATTCACAAAGAAACAGTGTCTCAGTTCGTTAAAATATTGCTCTATCTTGAATAACAAGCTTATTTAATGAGAATCCTATTGGTAACCTACTCAATTCACCGTGATACTTAGATTCCGTTCCTTAAAATGTTGCTCCATATTGAAAAGCAAACTCATACAAGCATGTCCCAATGGGAACTCACTGAATTCGCCTTGAAATTTTGATTCCATTCGTGAAAATTTTTCTATATCCCGAACAGTCCACTTATTACTACTGCGGCCTATTGGGAACTAACCGAATTCACCATGTTACTCAGATTCGGCTCAACAAATTTTTATAAATCTTTCAAAGTACACATATTACAAGAGCAGGCTAATAGGATCTAACTGAATTCACAAAGAAACAGTGTTTCAGTTCATTAAAACGTTGCTCTATCTTGAATAACAAGCTTATTACATGCGAATCCTATTGGGAACCTACTCAATTCACCATGATACTTAGATTCTGTTCCTTAAAATATTGCTCGATATTGAAAAGCAATCTCATACAAGCATGTCCCATTGGGAACTCACTGAATTCGCCTAGAAATTTTGATTCCATTCGTGAAAATTTTTCTATATCCCGAACAGTCCACTTATTACTACTGCCGCCTATTGGGAACTAACCGAATTCACCATGTTACTCAGCATAGGCTCACCAAATTTTTATAAATCTTTCAAAGTACACATATTACAAGAGCAGGCTACTAGGAACTAACTGAATTCACAAAGAAACAGTGTCTCAGTTCGTTGAACGTTGCTCTATCTTGAATAACAAGCTTATGACATGCGGATCCTATTGGGAACATACTGAATTCACCATGATACTTAGGTTCCGTTCCTTAAAATGTTGCTCGATATTGAAAAGCAAACTCATACAAGCATGTCCCATTGGGAACTCACTGAAATCGCCTAGGAATTTTGATTCCATTCGTGAAATTTTTCTACATCCCGAACAGTCCACTTATTACTACCTCGGCCTATGGGGAACTAACCGAATTCACCATGTTACTCTGATTCGGCTCACCAAATTTTTATAAATCTTTCAAAGTACACATATTACAAGAGTAGGCTAATAGGATCTAACTGAATTCACAAAGAAACAGTGTTTCAGTTCGTTAAAACGTTGCTCTATCTTGAATAACAAGCTTATTATATGCGAATCCTATTGGGAACCTACTCAATTCACCATGATACTTAGACTCTGTTCCTTAAAATATTGCTCGATATTGAAAAGCAAACTCATACAAGCATGTCCCATTGGGAACTCACTGAATTCGCCTAGAAATTTTGATTCCATTCGTGAAAATTTTTTTATATCCCGAACAGTCCACTTATTACTACTGCGGCCTATTGGGAACTAACCGAATTCACCATGTTACTCAGATTAGGCTCACCAAATTTTTATAAATCTTTCAAAGTACACATATTACAAGAGCAGGATACTAGGATCTAACTGAATTCACAAAGAAACAGTGTTTCAGTTGGTTAAAACGTTGCTCTATCTTGAATAACAAGCTTATTACATGCGAATCCTATTGGGAACCTACTCAATTCACCATGATACTTAGATTCGTTCTTAAAATGTTGCTCGATATTGAAAAGCAAACTCATACAAGCATGTCCCATTGGGAACTCACTGAATTCTCCTAGAAATTTTGATTCCATTCGTGAAAATTTTTCTACATCCAGAACAGTCCACTTATTACTACTGCCGCCTATTGGGAACTAACCGAATTCAACATGTTACTCAGATTAGGCTCACCAAATTTTTATAAATCTTTCAAAGTACACATATTACAAGAGCAGGCTACTAGGAACTAACTGAATTCACAAAGAAACAGTGTTTCAGTTCGTTAAAACGTTGCTCTATCTTGAATAACAACCTTATTACATGCGAATCCTATTGGGAACCTACACAATTCACCATGATACTTGGATTCCGTTCTTTAAAATGTTGCTCGATATTGAAAAGCAAACTCATACAAGCATGTCCCATTGGGAACTCACTGAATTCGCCTCAAAATTTTGATTCCAATCGTGAAAATTTTTCTATATCCCGAACAGTCCACTTATTACAACTGTGGCCTATTGGGAACTAACCGTATTCACCATGTTACTCAGATTAGGCTCACCAAATTTTTATAAATCCTTCAAAGTACACATATTACAAGAGCAGGCTACTAGGATCTAACTGAATTCACAAAGAAACAGTGTTTCAGTTCGTTAAAACGTTGCTCTATCTTGAATAACAAGCTTATTACATGCGAATCCTATTGGGAACCTACTCAATTCACCATGATACTTAGATTCGTTCCTTAAAATGTTGCTCGATATTGAAAAGCAAACTCATACAAGCATGTCCCATTGGGAACTCACTGAATTCGCCTAGAAATATTGATTCCGTTCGTGAAAATTTTTCTATATCCCGAACAGTCCACTTATTACTACTGCGGCCTATTGGGAACTAACCGAATTCACTATGTTACTCAGATTCGGCTCACCAAATTTTTATAAATCTTTAAAAGTACACTTATTGCAAGAGCAGGCTACTAGGAACTAACTGAATTCACAAAGAAAGACTGTTTAAGTTCTTTAAAATGTTGCTCTATCTTTAATAACAAGCTTATTACATGCGAATCCTTTGGGAACCTACTCAATTCACCATGATAATTGGATTCCGTTCCTTCAAATGTTGCTCGATATTGAAAAGCAAACTCATACAAGCATGTCCCATTGGGAACTCACTGAGATCGCCTAGAAATTTTGATTCCATTCGTGAAAAATTTTCTATATCCCGAACAGTCCACTTATTACTACTGCAGCCTATTGGGAACTAACCGAATTCACAATGGTACTCAGATTAGGCACACCAAATTTTTATAAATCTTTCCAAGTACACATATTACAAGAGCAGGCTACTAGGAACTAACTGAATTCACAAAGAAACAGTGTTTCAGTTCGTTAAAACGTTGCTCTATTTTGAATAACAAGCTTATTACATGCGAATCCTATTGGGAACCTACTCAATTCACCATGATACTTGGATTCCGTTCCTTAAAATGTTGCTCGATATTGAAAAGCAAACTCACACAAGCATGCCCATTGGGAACTCACTGAATTCGCCTCAGAATTTTGATTCCATTCGTGAAAATTTTCTATATCCCGAACAGTCCACTTATTACTACTGTGGCCTATTGGGAACTAACCGATTTCACCATGTTACTCAGATTCGGCTCACCAAATTTTTATAAATCTTTAAAAGTACACATATTACAAGAGCAGGCTACTAGGAACTAACTGAATTCACAATGAAACAGTGTTTCAGTTCGTTAAAACGTTGCTCTATCTTGAATAACAAGCTTATTACATGCGAATCCTATTGGGAACCTACTCAATTCACCATGATACTTGGATTCCGTTCCTTAAAATTTTGCTCCATATTGAAAAGAAAACTCATACAAGCATGTCCCATTGGGAACTCACTGAATTCGCCTAGAAATTTTGATTCCATTCGTGAAAAATTTTCTATATCCCGAACAGTCCACTTATTACTACTGTGGCCTATTGGGAACTCCTCGATTCACCATGTTACTCAGATTAGGCACACCAAATTTTTATTGATCTTTCAAAGTACACATATTACAAGAGCAGGCTACTAGGAACTAACTGAATTCACAAAGAAACAGTGTTTCAGTTCGTTAAAACGTTGCTCTATCTTGAATAACAAGCTTATTACATGCGAATCCTATTGGGAACCTACTCAATTCACCATGATACTTGGATTCCGTTCCTTAAAATGTTGCTCCATATTGAAAAGCAAACTCACACAAGCATGCCCATTGGGAACTCACTGAATTCGCCTCAGAATTTTGATTCCATTCGTGAAAATTTTTCTATATCCCGAACAGTCCACTTATTACTACTGTGGCCCATTGGGAACTAACCGAATTCACCATGTTACTCAGATTCTGCTCACCAAATATTTATAAATCTTTAAAAGTACACATATTACAAGAGCAGGCTACTGGGAACTAACTGAATTCACAAAGAATCAGTGTCTCAGTTCGTTGAAACGTTGCTCTATCTTGAATAACAAGCTTATGACATGCGGATCCTATTGGGAACATACAGAATTCACCATGATACTTAGGTTCCGTTCCTTAAAATCTTGCTCGATATTGAAAAGCAAACTCATACAAGCATGTCCCATTGGGAACTCACTGAATTCGCCTAGGAATTTTGATTCCATTCGGTAAATTTTTCTACATCCCGAACAGTCCACTTATTACTACTGCGGCCTATGGGGAACTAACCGAATTCACCATGTTACTCAAATTCGGCTCACCTAATTTTCATAAATCTTTAAAAGTACACATATTACAAGAGCAGACTAATAGGAAATAACTGAATTCACAAAGAAACAGTGTCTCAGTTCGTTAAAACATTGCTCTATCTTGAATAACAAGCTAATTTAATGCGAATCCTATTGGTAACCTACTCAATTCACCGTGATACTTAGATTCCGTTCCTTAAAATGTTGCTCCATATTGAAAAGCAAACTCATACAAGCATGTCCCAATGGGAACTCACTGAATTCGCCTTGAAATTTTGATTCCATTCGTGAAAATTTTTCTATATCCCGAACAGTCCACTTATTACTCTTGCGGCCTATTGGGAACTAACCGAATTCACCATGTTACTCAGATTCGGCTCACCAAATTTTTATAAATCTTTCAAAGTACACATATTAAAAGAGCAGGCTAATAGGATCTAACTGAATTCACAAAGAAACAGTGTTTCAGTTCGTTAAAACGTTGCTCTATCTTGAATAACAAGCTTATTACATGCGAATCCTATTGGGAACCTACTCAATTCACCATGATACTTGGATTCCGTTCCTTAAAATGTTGCTCGATATTGAAAAGCAAACTCATACAAGCATGTCCCATTGGGAACTCACTGAATTCGCCTAGAAATTTTGATTCCATTCGTGAAAAATTTTCTATATCCCGAACAGTCCACTTATTACTACTGTGGCCTATTGGGAACTAACCGATTCACCATGTTACTCAGCTTAGGCACACCAAATTTTTATTAATCTTTCAAAGTACACATATTACAAGAGCAGGCTACTAGGAACTAACTGAATTCACAAAGAAACAGTGTTTCAGTTCGTTAAAACGTTGCTCTATCTTGAATAACAAGCTTATTACATGCGAATCCTATTGGGAACCTACTCAATTCACCATGATACTTGGATTCCATTCCTTAAAATGTTGCTCGATATTGAAAAGCAAACTCACACAAGCATGCCCATTGGGAACTCACTGAATTTGCCTCAGAATTTTGATTCCATTCGTGAAAATTTTTCTATATCCCGAACAGTCCACTTATTACTACTGTGGCCTATTGGGAACTAACCGAATTCACCATGTTACTCAGATTCTGCTCACCAAATATTTATAAACCTTTAAAAGTACACATACTACAAGAGCAGGCTACTGGGAACTAACTGAATTCACAAAGAAACAGTGTCTCAGTTCGTTGAAAGGTTGCTCTATCTTGAATAACAAGCTTATGACATGCGGATCCTATTGGGAACATACTGAATTCACCATGATACTTAGGTTCCGTTCCTTAAAATGTTGCTCGATATTGAAAAGCAAACTCATACAAGCATGTCCCATTGGGAACTCACTGAATTCGCCTAGGAATTTTGATTCCATTCGGTAAATTTTTCTACATCCGGAACAGTCCACTTATTACTACTGCGGCCTATGGGGAACTAACCGAATTCACCATGTTACTCAGATTCGGCTCACCAAATTTTCATAAATCTTTAAAAGTACACATATTACAAGAGCAGGCTAATAGGAACTAACTGAATTCACAAAGAAACAGTGTCTCAGTTCGTTAAAACATTGCTCTATCTTGAATAACAAGCTTATTTAATGCGAATCCTATTGGGAACCTACTCAATTCACCGTGATACTTAGATTCTGTTCCTTAAAATGTTGCTCCATATTGAAAAGCAAACTCATACAAGCATGTCCCATTGGGAACTCACTGAATTCGCCTAGAAATTTTGATTCCATTCGTGAAAATTTTTTTATATCCCGAACAGTCCACTTATTACTACTGCGGCCTATTGGGAACTAACCGAATTCACCATGTTACTCAGATTAGGCTCACCAAATTTTTATAAATCTTTAAAAGTACACATATTACAAGAGCAGGCTACTAGGATCTAACTGAATTCACAAAGAAACAGTGTTTCAGTTCGTTAAAACGTTGCTCTATCTTGAATAACAAGCTTATTAAATGCGAATCCTATTGGGAACCTACTCAATTCACCATGATACATAGATTCGTTCCTTAAAATGTTGCTCCATATTGAAAAGCAAACTCATACAAGCATGTCCCATTGGGAACTCACTGAATTCGCCTAGAAATTTTGATTCCATTCGTCAAAATTTTTCTATATCCAGAAAAGATCACTTATTACTACTGCCGCCTATTTGGAACTAACCGAATTCAACATGTTACTCAGATTAGGCTCACCAAATTTTTATGAATCTTTCAAAGTACACATATTACAAGAGCAGGCTACTAGGAACTAACTGAATTCACAAAGAAACAGTGTTTCAGTTCGTTAAAACGTTGCTCTATCTTGAATAACAATCTTATTACATGCGAATCCTATTTTGAACCTACTCAATTCACCATGATACTTGGATTCCGTTCTTTAAAATGTTGCTCGATATTGAAAAGCAAACTCATACAAGGATGTCCCATTGTGAACTCACTGAATTCGCCTCAAAATTTTGATTCCATTTGTGAAAATTTTTCTATATCCCGAACAGTCCACTTATTAATATGTGGCCTATTGGGAACTAACCGAATTCACCATGTTACTCAGATTCTGCTCACCAAATATTTATAAATCTTTAAAAGTACACATATTACAAGAGCAGGCTACTGGGAACTAACTGAATTCACAAAGAATCAGTGTCTCAGTTCGTTGAAACGTTGCTCTATCTTGAATAACAAGCTTATGACATGCGGATCCTATTGGGAACATACAGAATTCACCATGATACTTAGGTTCCGTTCCTTAAAATCTTGCTCGATATTGAAAAGCAAACTCATACAAGCATGTCCCATTGGGAACTCACTGAATTCGCCTAGGAATTTTGATTCCATTCGGTAAATTTTTCTACATCCCGAACAGTCCGCTTATTACTACTGCGGCCTATGGGGAACTAACCGAATTCACAAGGTTACTCAGATTCGGCTCACCAAATTTTCATAAATCTTTAAAAGTACACATATTACAAGAGCAGACTAATAGGAACTAACTGAATTCACAAAGAAACAGTGTCTCAGTTCGTTAAAACATTGCTCTATCTTGAATAACAAGCTTATTTAATGCGAATCCTATTGGTAACCTACTCAATTCACCGTGATACTTAGATTCCGTTCCTTAAAATGTTGCTCCATATTGAAAAGCAAACTCATACAAGCATGTCCCAATGGGAACTCACTGAATTCGCCTTGAAATTTTGATTCCATTCGTGAAAATTTTTCTATATCCCGAACAGTCCACTTATTACTCTTGCGGCCTATTTTGAACTAACCGAATTCACCATGTTACTCAGATTCGGCTCACCAAATTTTTATAAATCTTTCAAAGTACACATATTAAAAGAGCAGGCTAATAGGATCTAACTGAATTCACAAAGAAACAGTGTTTCAGTTCGTTAAAACGTTGCTCTATCTTGAATAACAAGCTTATTACATGCGAATCCTATTGGGAACCTACTCAATTCACCATGATACTTGGATTCCGTTCCTTAAAATGTTGCTCGATATTGAAAAGCAAACTCATACAAGCATGTCCCATTGGGAACTCACTGAATTCGCCTAGAAATTTTGATTCCATTCGTGAAAAATTTTCTATATCCCGAACAGTCCACTTATTACTACTGTGGCCTATTGGGAACTAACCGATTCACCATGTTACTCAGATTAGGCACACCAAATTTTTATTAATCTTTCAAAGTACACATATTACAAGAGCAGGCTACTAGGAACTAACTGAATTCACAAAGAAACAGTGTTTCAGTTCGTTAAAACGTTGCTCTATCTTGAATAACAAGCTTATTACATGCGAATCCTATTGGGAACCTACTCAATTCACCATGATACTTGGATTCCGTTCCTTAAAATGTTGCTCGATATTGAAAAGCAAACTCACACAAGCATGCCCATTGGGAACTCACTGAATTTGCCTCAGAATATTGATTCCATTCGTGAAAATTTTTCTATATCCCGAACAGTCCACTTATTACTACTGTGGCCTATTGGGAACTAACCGAATTCACCATGTTACTCAGATTCTGCTCACCAAATATTTATAAATCTTTAAAAGTACACATACTACAAGAGCAGGCTACTGGGAACTAACTGAATTCACAAAGAAACAGTGTCTCAGTTCGTTGAAAGGTTGCTCTATCTTGAATAACAAGCTTATGACATGCGGATCCTATTGGGAACATACTGAATTCACCATGATACTTGGATTCCGTTCTTTAAAATGTTGCTCGATATTGAAAAGCAAACTCATACAAGCATGTCCCATTGTGAACTCACTGAATTCGCCTCAAAATTTTGATTCCATTTGTGAAAATTTTTCTATATCCCGAACAGTCCACTTATTACAACTGTGGCCTATTGGGAACTAACCGAATTCACCATGTTACTCAGATTAGGCTCACCAAATTTTTATAAATCCTTCAAAGTACACATATTACAAGAGCAGGCTACTAGGATCTAACTGAATTCACAAAGAAACAGTGTTTCAGTTCGTTAAAACGTTGCTCTATCTTGAATAACAAGCTTATTACATGAGAATACTATTGGGAACCTACTGAATTCACCATGATACTTAGATTCCGTTCCTTAAAATGTTGCTCGATATTGAAAAGCAAACTCATACACGCATGTCCCATTGGGAACTCACTGAATTCGCCTAAAAATTTTGATTCCATTCGTGAAAATTTTTCTATATCCCGAACAGTCCACATATTACTACTGCGGCCTATTGGGAACTAACCGAATTCACCATGTTACTCAGATTCGGCCCACCAAATTTTTATAAATCTTTAAAAGTACACATATTACAAGAGCAGGCTACTGGGAACTAACTGAATTCACAAAGACACAGTGTCTCTGTTCGTTGAACGTTGCTCTATCTTGAATAACAATCTTATGACATGCGGATCCTATTGGGAACATACTGAATTCACCATGATACTTAGGTTCCGTTCCTTAAAATGTTGCTCGATATTGAAAAGCAAACTCATACAAGCATGTCCCATTGGGAACTCACTGAATTCGCCTAGGAATTTTGATTCCATTCGTGAAATTTTTCTACATCCCGAACAGTCCACTTATTACTACTGCGGCCTATGGGGAACTAACCGAATTCACCATGTTACTCAGATTCGGCTCACCAAATTTTAATAAATCTTTAAAGTACACATATTACTAGAGCAGGCTACTAGGAACTAACTGAATTCACAAAGAAACAGTGTCTCAGTTCGTTAAAACATTGCTCTATCTTGAATAACAAGCTTATTTAATGCGAATCCTATTGGGAACCTACTCAATTCACCATGATACATAGAATCGTTCCTTAAAATGTTGCTCCATATTGAAAAGCAAACTCATACAAGCATGTCCCATTGGGAACTCACTGAATTCGCCTAGAAATTTTGATTCCATTCGTGAAAATTTTTCTATATCCAGAAAAGATCACTTATTACTACTGCCGCCTATTGGGAACTAACCGAATTCAACATGTTACTCAGATTAGGCTCACCAAATTTTTATGAATCTTTCAAAGTACACATATTACAAGAGCAGGCTACTAGGAACTAACTGAATTCACAAAGAAACAGTGTTTCAGTTCGTTAAAACGTTGCTCTATCTTGAATAACAACCTTATTACATGCGAATCCTATTGGGAACCTACTCAATTCACCATGATACTTGGATTCCGTTCTTTAAAATGTTGCTCGATATTGAAAAGCAAACTCATACAAGCATGTCCCATTTGGAACTCACTGAATTCGCCTCAAAATTTTGATTCCATTTGTGAAATTTTTTCTATATCCCGAACAGTCCACTTATTACAACTGTGGCCTATTTGGAACTAACCGAATTCACCATGTTACTCAGATTAGGCTCACCAAATTTTTATAAATCCTTCAAAGTACACATATTACAAGAGCAGGCTACTAGGATCTAACTGAATTCACAAAGAAACAGTGTTTCAGTTCGTTAAAACGTTGCTCTATCTTGAATAACAAGCTTATTACATGCGAATCCTACTGGGAACCTACTCAATTCACCATGATACTTAGATTTGTTCCTTAAAATGTTGCTCGATATTGAAAAGCAAACTCATACAAGCATGTCCCATTGGGAACTCACTGAATTCGCCTAGAAATATTGATTCCGTTCGTGGAAATTTTTCTATATCCCGAACAGTCCACTTATTACTACTGCGGCCTATTGGGAACTAACCGAATTCACTATGTTACTCAGATTCGGCTCACCAAATTTTTATAAATCTTTAAAAGTACACTTATTGCAAGAGCAGGCTACTAGGAACTAACTGAATTCACAAATCAACAGTGTTTAAGTTCTTTAAAACGTTGCTCTATCTTGAATAACAAGCTTATTACATGCGAATCCTTTGGGAACCTACTCAATTCACCATGATAATTGGATTCCGTTCCTTCAAATGTTGCTCGATATTGAAAAGCAAAATCATACAAGCATGTCCCATTGGGAACTCACTGAATTCGCCTAGAAATTTTGATTCCATTCGTGAAAATTTTTTTATATCCCGAAGAGTCCACTTATTACTACTGCGGCCTATTGGGAACTAACCGTGTCTACCATGTTACTCAGATTCGGCTCACCAAACTTTTATAAATCTTGAAAAGTACACGTATTACAAGAGCAGGCTACTAGGAACTAACTGAATTCACAAAGAAACAGTGTTTCAGTTCGTTAAAACGTTGCTCTAGGGTTGGGGATTTAGCTCAGTGGTTAGAGCACTTGCCTAGGAAGCGCAAGGTCCTGGGTTCGGTCCCCAGCTCCGAAAAAAAAAAAAAAGATCCAAAAAAAAAAAAAAACGTTGCTCTAACTTGAATAACAAGCTTATTACATGCGAATCCTATTGGGAACCTATTCATTTCACCATGATACTTAGAGTCCGTTCCTTAAAATGTTGCTCGATAATGAAAAGCAAACTCATACAAGCATGCCCATTGGGAACTCACTGATTTCGCCTCGAAATTTTGATGCCATTCGTGAAAATTTTTCTATATCCCGAACAGTCCCCTTATTACTACTGTGGCCTTTTGGGAACGAACCGAATTCACCATGTAACTCAGATTCTGCTCACCAAATATTTATAAATCTTTAAAAGTACACATATTACAAGAGCAGGCTACTGGGAACTAACTGAATTCACAAAGAAACAGTGTCTCAGTTCGTTTAAACGTTGCTCTATCTTGAAAAACAAGCTTATGACATGCGGATCCTATTGGGAACATACTGAATACCATGATACTTAGGTTCCATTCCTTAAAATGTTGCTCGATATTGAAAAGCAAACTCATACAAGCATGTCCCATTGGGAACTCACTGAATTCGCCTAGGAATTTTGATTCCATTCGTGACAATTTTTCTACATCCCGAACAGTCCACTTATTACTACTGCGGCCTATTGGGAACTAACCGAATTCACCATGTTACTCAGATTCGGCTCACCAACTTTTTATAAATCTTGAAAAGTACACATATTACAAGAGCAGGCTACTAGGAACTAAATGAATTCACAAAGAAACAGTGTTTCAGTTCGTTAAAACGTTGCTCTATCTTGAATAACAAGCTTATTACATGCGAATCCTATTGGGAACCTACTCAATTCACCATGATACTTGGATTCCGTTCCTTAAAATGTTGCTCGATATTGAAAAGCAAACTCATACAAGCATGTCCCATTGGGAACTCACTGAATTCGCCTGGAAATTTTGATTCCATGCGTGAAAATTTTTCTACATCCCGAACAGTCCACTTATTACTACTGCGGCCTATTGGGAACTAACCGAATTCACCATGTTACTCAGATTCGGCTCACCAAATTTTTATAAATCTTTAAAAGTACACATATTACAAGAGCAGGCTACTAGGAACTAACGGAATTCACAAAGAAACAGTGTCTCAGTTCGTTAAAACGTTGCTCTATCTTGAATAACAAGCTTATTTAATGCGAATCCTATTGGGAACCTACTCAATTCACCATGATACTTAGATTCCGTTCCTTAAAATGTTGCTCCATATTGAAAAGCAAACTCATACAAGCATGTCCCATTGGGAACTCACTGAATTCGCCTAGAAATTTTGATTCCATTCGTGAAAATTTTTCTATATCCCGAACAGTCCACTTATTACTACTGCCGCCTATTGGGAACTAAACGAATTCACCATGTTACTCAGATTCGGCTCACCAAATTTTTATAAATCTTTCAAAGTACACATATTACAAGAGCAGGCTTCTAGGATCTAACTGAATTCGCAAAGAAATAGTGTTTCAGTTCGTAAAAACGTTGCTCTATCTTGAATAACAAGCTTATTACATGCGAATCCTATTTGGAACCTACTAAGATCACCATGATACTTAGATTCTGTTCCTTAAAATATTGCTCGATATTGAAAAGCAAACTCATACAAGCATTTCCCATTGGGAACTCACTGAATTCGCCTAGAAATTTTGATTCCATTCGTGAAAATTTTTCTATATCCCGAACAGTCCACTTATTACTACTGCGGCCTATTGGGAACTAACCGAATTCACCATGTTACTCAGATTAGGCTCACCAAATTTTTATAAATCTTTCAAAGTACACATATTCCAAGAGCAGGCTACTAGGATCTAACTGAATTCACAAAGAAACAGTGTTTCAGTTCGTTAAAACGTTGCTCTATCTTGAATAACAAGCTTATTACATGCGAATCCTATAGGGAACCTACTCAATTCACCATGATACTTGGATTCCGTTCCTTAAAATGTTGCTCGATAATGAAAAGCAAACTCATACAAGCATGTCCATTGGGAACTCACTGAATTCGCCTAGAAATTTTGATTCCATTCGTGAAAATTTTTCTATATCCCGAACAGTCCACTTATTACTACTGCGGCCTATTGGGAACTAACCGAATTCACCATGTTACTCAGATTAGGCTAACCAACTTTTTATAAATCTTTCAAAGTACACATATTACAAGAGCAGGCTACTAGGATCTAACTGAATTCAAAGGAAACAGTGTTTCAGTTCGTTAAATCGTTGCTCTATCTTGAATAACATGCTTATTACATGCGAATCCTATTGGGAACCTACTCAATTCACCAGGATACTTGGATTCCGTTCCTTAAAATGTTGCTCGATATTGAAAAGCAAACTCATACAAGCATGTCCCATTGGGAACTCACTGAATTCGCCTAGAAATTTTGATTCCATTCGTGAAAATTTTTCTATATCCCGAACAGTCCACTTATTACTACTGCCGCCTATTGGGAAATAACCGAGTTCACCATGTTACTCAGATTCGGCTCACCAAATTTTTATAAATCTTGAAAAGTACACATATTACAAGAGCAGGCTACTAGGAACTAACTGAATTCACAAAGAAACAGTGTTTCAGTTCGTTAAAACGTTGCTCTAGGGTTGGGGATTTAGCTCAGTGGTTAGAGCACTTGCCTAGGAAGCGCAAGGTCCTGGGTTCGGTCCCCAGCTCCGAAAAAAAAAAAAAGATCCAAAAAAAAAAAAAAAACGTTGCTCTAACTTGAATAACAAGCTTATTACATGCGAATCCTATTGGGAACCTATTCAATTCACCATGATACTTAGAGCCCGTTCCTTAAAATGTTGCTCGATAATGAAAAGTAAACTCATACAAGCATGCCCATTGGGAACTCACTGAATTCGCCTCGAAATTTTGATGCCATTCGTGAAAATTTTTCTATATCCCGAACAGTCCCCTTATTACTACTGTGGCCTTTTGGGAACGAACCGAATTCACCATGTAACTCAGATTCTGCTCACCAAATATTTATAAATCTTTAAAAGTACACATATTACAAGAGCAGGCTACTGGGAACTAACTGAATTCACAAAGAAACAGTGTCTCAGTTCGTTTAAACGTTGCTCTATCTTGAAAAACAAGCTTATGACATGCGGATCCTATTGGGAACATACTGAATACCATGATACTTAGGTTCCGTTCCTTAAAATGTTGCTCGATATTGAAAAGCAAACTCATACAAGCATGTCCCATTGGGAACTCACTGAATTCGCCTAGGAATTTTGATTCCATTCGTGACAATTTTTCTGCACCCCGAACAGTCCACTTATTACTACTGCGGCCTATTGGGAACTAACCGAATTCACCATGTTACTCAGATTCGGCTCACCAACTTTTTATATATCTTGAAAAGTACACATATTACAAGAGCAGGCTACTAGGAACTAAATGAATTCACAAAGAAACAGTGTTTCAGTTCGTTAAAACGTTGCTCTATCTTGAATAACAAGCTTATTTAATGCGAATCCTATTGGGAACCTACTCAATTCACCATGATACTTAGATTCCGTTCCTTAAAATGTTGCTACATATTGAAAAGCAAACTCATACAAGCATGTCCCATTGGGAACTCACTGAATTCGCCTAGAAATTTTGATTTCATTCGTGAAAATTTTTCTATATCCCGAACAGTCCACTTATTACTACTGCCGCCTATTGGGAACTAAACGAATTCACCATGTTACTCAGATTCGGCTCACCAAATTTTTATAAATCTTTCAAAGTACACATATTACAAGAGCAGGCTTCTAGGATCTAACTGAATTCGCAAAGAAATAGTGTTTCAGTTCGTAAAAACGTTGCTCTATCTTGAATAACAAGCTTATTACATGCGAATCCTATTTGGAACCTACTAAGATCACCATGATACTTAGATTCTGTTCCTTAAAATATTGCTCGATATTGAAAAGCAAACTCATACAAGCATTTCCCATTGGGAACTCACTGAATTCGCCTAGAAATTTTGATTCCATTCGTGAAAATTTTTCTATATCCCGAACAGTCCACTTATTACTACTGCGGCCTATTGGGAACTAACCGAATTCACCATGTTACTCAGATTCGGCTCACCAAATTTTTATAAATCTTTCAAAGTACACATATTCCAAGAGCAGGCTACTAGGATCTAACTGAATTCACAAAGAAACAGTGTTTCAGTTCGTGAAAACGTTGCTCCATCTTGAATAACAAGCTTATTACATGCGAATCCTATAGGGAACCTACTCAATTCACCATGATACTTGGATTCCGTTCCTTAAAATGTTGCTCGATAATGAAAAGCAAACTCATACAAGCATGTCCATTGGGAACTCACTGAATTCGCCTAGAAATTTTGATTCCATTCGTGAAAATTTTTCTATATCCCGAACAGTCCACTTATTACTACTGCCGCCTATTGGGAACTAACCGAATTCACCATGTTACTCAGATTCTGCTCACCACATATTTATAAATGTTTAAAAGTACACATATTACAAGAGCAGGCTACTGGGAACTAACTGAATTCACCAAGAAACAGTGTTTCAGTTCGTTAAAACGTTGCTCTATCTTGAATAACAAGCTTATGACATGCTGATCCTATTGGGCACATACTGAATTCACCATGATACTTAGGTTCCGTTCCTTTAAATGTTGCTCGATAATGAAAAGCAAACTCATACAAGCATGCCCATTGGGAACTCACTGAATTCGCCTAGGAATTTTGATTCCATTCGTGAAAATTTTTCTACATCCCGAAGAGTCCACTTATTACTACTGCGGCCTATTGGGAACTAACCGAATTCACCATGTTACTCAGATTCGGCTCACCAAATTTTTATAAATCATGAAAAGTACACATATTACAAGAGCAGGCTACTAGGATCTAACTAAAATCACAAAGAAACAGTGTTTCAGTTCGTTAAAACGTTGCTCTATCTTGAATAACAA
The DNA here is from genome assembly GCF_021556685.1 of Rattus norvegicus. Classification (NCBI taxonomy): domain Eukaryota; kingdom Metazoa; phylum Chordata; class Mammalia; order Rodentia; family Muridae; genus Rattus; species Rattus norvegicus. Next base: position 48,030,359 of record NC_141547.1, on the reverse strand, counting down.
GCTTATTTCATGCGAATCCTATTGGGAACCTACTCAATTCACCATGATACTTAGATTCTGTTCCTTAAAATATTGCTCGATATTGAAAAGCAAACTCATACAAGCATTTCCCATTGGGAACTCACTGAATTCGCCTAGAAATTTTGATTCCATTCGTGAAAATTTTTCTATATCCCGAACAGTCCACTTATTACTACTGCGGCCTATTGGGAACTAACCGAATTCACCATGTTACTCAGATTAGGCTCACCAAATTTTTATAAATCTTTCAAAGTACACATATCACAAGAGCAGGCTACTAGGATCTAACTGAATTCACAAAGAAACAGTGTTTCAGTTGGTTAAAACGTTGCTCATCTTGAATAACAAGCTTATTACATGCGAATCATATAGGGAACCCACTCAATTCACCATGATACTTGGATTCCGTTCCTTAAAATGTTGCTCGATAATGAAAAGCAAACTCATACAAGCATGTCCATTGGGAACTCACTGAATTCGCCTAGAAATTTTGATTCCATTCGTGAAAATTTTTCTATATCCCGAACAGTCCACTTATTACTACTGCCGCCTATTGGGAACTAACCGAATTCACCATGTTACTCAGATTCTGCTCACCACATATTTATAAATCTTTAAAAGTACACATATTACAAGAGCACGCTACTGGGAACTAACTGAATTCACCAAGAAACAGTGTTTCAGTTCGTTAAAACGTTGCTCTATCTTGAATAACAAGCTTATGACATGCGGATCCTATTGGGCACGTACTGAATTCACCATGATACTTAGGTTCCGTTCCTTTAAGTGTTGCTCGATAATGAAAAGCAAACTCATACAAGCATGCCCATTGGGAACTCACTGAATTCGCCTAGGAATTTTGATTCCATTCGTGAAAATTTTTCTACATCCCGAACAGTCCACTTATTACTACTGCGGCCTATTGGGAACTAACCGAATTCACCATGTTACTCAGATTCGGCTCACCAAATTTTTATAAATCTTGAAAAGTACACATATTACAAGAGCAGGCTAGTAGGATCTACTGAAATCACAAAGAAACAGTGTTTCAGTTCGTTAAAACGTTGCTCTATCTTGAATAACAAGCTTATTACATGCGAATCCTATTGGGAACCTACTCCATTCACCATGATACTTAGATTCTGTTCCTTAAAATATTGCTCGATATTGAAAAGCAAACTCATACAAGCATTTCCCATTGGGAACTCACTGAATTCGCCTAGAAATTTTGATTCCATTCGTGAAAATTTTTCTATATCCCGAACAGTCCACTTATTACTACCTCGGCCTATTGGGAACTAACCGAATTCACCATGTTACTCAGATTCGGCTCACCAAATTTTTATAAATCTTTCAAAGTACACATATTACAAGAGCAGGCTACTAGGATCTAACTGAAATCACAAAGAAACAGTGTTTCAGTTCGTTAAAACGTTGCTCTATCTTGAATAACAAGCTTATTACATGCGAATCCTATTGGGAACCTACTCAATTCACCATGATACTTAGATTCCGTTCCTTCAAATGTTGCTCGAGATTGAAAAACAAACTCATACAAGCATGTCCCAATGGGAACTCACTGAATTCGCCTAGAAATTTTAATTCCATTGGTGAAAATTTTTCTATATCCCGAACAGTCCACTTATTACTACTGCGGCCTATTGTGAACTAACCGAATTCACCATGTTACTCAGATTCAGCTCACCAAATTTTTATAAATCTTTCAAAGTACATATATTATAAGAGCAGGCTACTAGGATCTAACTGAATTCACAAAGAAATAGTGTTTCAGTTCGTTAAAACGTTGCTCTATCTTGAATAACAAGCTTATTACATACGATTCCTATTGGGAACCTACTCAATTCACCATGATACTTAGATTCCGTTCCTTAAAATGTTGCTCGATATTGAAAAGCAAACTCATACAAGCATGTCCCATTGGGAACTCACTGAATTCGCCTAGAAATTTTGATTCCATTCGTGAAAATTTTTCTACATCCCGAAGAGTCCACTTATTACTACTGCCGCCTATTGGGAACTAACCGTATTCACCATGTTACTCAGATTCGGCTCACCAAATTTTTATAAATCTTTAAAAGTACACATATTACAAGAGCAGTCTACTAGGAACTAACTGAATTCACAAAGAAACAGTGTTTCAGTTCGTTAAAACGTTGCTCTATCTTGAATAACAAGCTTATTACATGCGAATCCTATTGGGAACCTATTCAATTCACCATGATACTTGGATTCGGTTCCTTAAAATGTTGCTCGATATTGAAAAGCAAACTCATACAAGCATGTCCCATTGGGAACTCACTCAATTCGAATAGGTATTTTGATTCCATTCGTGAAAATTTTTCTATATCCCGAACAGTCCACTTATTACTACTGCGGCCTTCTGGGAATTAACCGAATTCACCATGTTATTCAGATTCGGCTCACCAAATTTTTATAAATCTTTAAAAGTAAACATATTACAAGAGCAGGCTACTAGGATCTAACTGAATTCACAAAGAAACAGTGTTTCAGTTCGTTAAAACGTTGCTCTATCTTGAATAACAAGTTTATTACATGCGAATCCTATTGGGAACCTACTCAATTCACCATGATACTTAGATTCCGTTCCTTAAAATGTTGCTCGATATTGATAAGCAAACTCATACAAGCATGTCCCATTGGGAACTCACTGAATTCGCCTAGAAATTTTAATTCCATTCGTGAAAAGTTTTCTATATCCCGAACAGTCCACTTATTACTACTGCCGCCTATTGGGAACTAACCGAATTCACCATGTTACTCAGATTCGGCTCACCAAATTTTTATAAATCTTTCAAAGTACACATATTACAAGAGCAGGCTACTAGGAACTAACTGAATTCAAAAAGAAACAGTGTTTCAGTTCGTTAAAACGTTGCTCTATCTTGAATAACAAGCTTATTACATGCGAATCCGATTGGGAACCTACTCAATTCACCATGATACTTAGATTCCGTTCCTTAAAATGTTGCTCCATATTGTAAAGCAAACTCATACAAGCATGTCCCATTGGGAACTCACTGAATTCGCCTAGAAATTTTGATTCCATTCGTGAAAATTTTTCTATATCCCGAACAGTCCACTTATTACTACTGCCGCCTATTGGGAACTAACCGAATTCACCATGTTACTCAGATTCTGCTCACCAAATATTTATAAATCTTTAAAAGTACACATATTACAAGAGCAGGCTACTGGGAACTAACTGAATTCACAAAGAAAAAGTGTCTCAGGTCATTAAAACGTTGCTCTTGGGTTGGGGATTTAGCTCAGTGGTTAGAGCACTTGCCAAGAAGCGCAAGGTCCTGGGTTCGGTCCCCAGCTCCGAAAAAAAAAAAAGATCCAAAAAAACAAAAAAACGATGCTCTAACTTGAATAACAAGCTTATTACATGCGAATCCTATTGGGAACCTATTCAATTCACCATGATACTTAGAGTCCGTTCCTTAAAATGTTGCTCGATAATGAAAAGCAAACTCATACAAACATGCCCATTGGGAACTCACTGAATTCGCCTCGAAATTTTGATGCCATTCGTGAAAATTTTTCTATATCCCGAACAGTCCCCTTATTACTACTGTGGCCTTTTGGGAACTAACCGAATTCACCATGTAACTCAGATTCTGCTCACCAAATATTTATAAATCTTTAAAAGTACACATATTACAAGAGCAGGCTACTGGGAACTAACTGAATTCACAAAGAAACAGTGTCTCAGTTCGTTTAAACGTTGCTCTATCTTGAAAAACAAGCTTATGACATGCGGATCCTATTGGGAACATACTGAATACCATGATACTTAGGTTCCGTTCCTTAAAATGTTGCTCGATATTGAAAAGCAAACTCATACAAGCATGTCCCATTGGGAACTCACTGAATTCGCCTAGAAATTTTGATTCCATGCGTGAAAATTTTTCTATATCCCGAACAGTCCACTTATTACTACTGCGGCCTATTGGGAACTAACCGAATTCACCATGTTACTCAGATTCGGCTCACCAAATTTTTATAAATCTTTAAAAGTACACATATTACAAGAGCAGGCTACTAGGAACTAACGGAATTCACTAAGAAACAGTGTCTCAGTTCGTTAAAACGTTGCTCTATCTTGAATAACAAGCTTATTTAATGCGAATCCTATTTGGAACCTACACAATTCACCATGATATTAGATTCCATTCCTTAAAATGTTGCTACATATTTAAAAGCAATCTCATACAAGCCTGTCCCATTGGGAACTCACTGAATTCGCCTAGAAATTTTGATTCCATTCGTGAAAATTTTTCTATATCCCGAACAGTCCACTTATTACTACTGCCGCCTATTGGGAACTAAACGAATTCACCATGTTACTCAGATTCGGCTCACCAAATTTTTATAAATCTTTCAAAGTACACATATTACAAGAGCAGGCTACTAGGATCTAACTGAATTCGCAAAGAAACAGTGTTTCAGTTCGTAAAAACGTTGCTCTATCTTGAATAACAAGCTTATTACATGCGAATCCTATTGGGAACCTACTCAATTCACCATGATACTTAGATTCTTTTCCTTAAAATATTGCTCGATATTGAAAAGCAAACTCATACAAGGATTTCCCATTGGGAACTCACTGAATTCGCCTAGAAATTTTGATTCCATTCGTGAAAATTTTTCTATATCCCGAACAGTCCACTTATTACTACTGCGGCCTATTGGGAACTAACCGAATTCACCATGATACTCAGATTCGGCTCACCAAATTTTTATAAATCTTTCAAAGTACACATATTACAAGAGCAGGCTACTAGGATCTAACTGAATTCACAAAGAAAAAGTGTTTCAGTTCGTTAAAACGTTGCTCTATCTTGAATAACAAGCTTATGACATACGGATCCTATTGGGCACATCTGAATTCACCATGATACTTAGGTTCCGTTCCTTTAAATGTTGCTCGATAATGAAAAGCAAACTCATACAAGCATGCCCATTGGGAACTCACTGAATTCGCCTAGGAATTTTGATTCCATTCGTGAAAATTTTTCTAAATCCCGAACAGTCCACTTATTACTACTGCGGCCTATTGGGAACTAACCGAATTCACCATGTTACTCAGATTCGGCTCACCAAATTTTTATAAATCTTGAAAAGTACACATATTACAAGAGCAGGCTACTAGGAACTAACTGAATTCACAAAGAAACAGTGTTTCAGTTCGTTAAAACGTTGCTCTATCTTGAATAACAAGCTTATTACATGCGAATCCTATTGGGAACCTACTCAATTCACCATGATACTTGGATTCGGTTCCTTAAAATATTGCTCGATATTGAAAAGCAAACTCATACAAGCATTTCCCATTGGGAACTCACTGAATTCGCCTAGGAATTTTGATTCCATTCGTGAAAATTTTTCTATATCCCGAACAGTCCACTTATTACTACTGCGGCCTGTTGGGAACTAACCGAATTCACCATGTTACTCAGATTCGGCTCACCAAATTTTTATAAATCTTTCAAAGTACACATATTACAAGAGCAGGCTACTAGGAACTAACTGAATTCAAAAAGAAACAGTGTTTCAGTTCGTTAAAACGTTGCTCTATCATGAATAACAAGCTTATTACATGCGAATCCGATTGGGAACCTACTCAATTCACCATGATACTTAGATTCCGTTCCTTAAAATGTTGCTCCATATTGAAAAGCAAACTCATACAAGCATGTCCCATTGGGAACTCACTGAATTCGCCTAGAAATTTTGATTCCATTCGTGAAAATTTTTCTATATCCCGAACAGTCCACTTATTACTACTGCCGCCTATTGGGAACTAACCGAATTCACCATGTTACTCAGATTCTGCTCACCAAATATTTATAAATCTTTAAAAGTACACATATTACAAGAGCAGGCTACTGGGAACTAACTGAATTCACAAAGAAAAAGTGTCTCAGGTCATTAAAACGTTGCTCTAGGGTTGGGGATTTAGCTCAGTGGTTAGAGCACTTGCCTAGGAAGCGCAAGGTCCTGGGTTCGGTCCCCAGCTCGGAAAAAAAAAAAGATCCAAAAAAACAAAAAAACAATGCTCTAACTTGAATAACAAGCTTATTACATGCGAATCCTATTGGGAACCTATTCAATTCACCATGATACTTAGAGTCCGTTCCTTAAAATGTTGCTCGATAATGAAAAGCAAACTCATACAAGCATGCCCATTGGGAACTCACTGAATTCACCTCGAAATTTTGATGCCATTCGTGAAAATTTTTCTATATCCCGAACAGTCCCCTTATTACTACTGTGGCCTTTTGGGAACTAACCGAATTCACCATGTAACTCAGATTCTGCTCACCAAATATTTATAAATCTTTAAAAGTACACATATTACAAGAGCAGGCTACTGGGAACTAACTGAATTCACAAAGAAACAGTGTCTCAGTTCGTTTAAACGTTGCTCTATCTTGAAAAACAAGCTTATGACATGCGGATCCTATTGGGAACATACTGAATACCATGATACTTAGGTTCCGTTCCTTAAAATGTTGCTCGATATTGAAAAGCAAACTCATACAAGCATGTCCCATGGGAACTCACTGAATTCGCCTAGAAATTTTGATTCCATGCGTGAAAATTTTTCTATATCCCGAACAGTCCACTTATTACTACTGCGGCCTATTGGGAACTAACCGAATTCACCATGTTACTCAGATTCGGCTCACCAAATTTTTATAAATCTTTAAAAGTACACATATTACAAGAGCAGGCTACTAGGAACTAACGGAATTCACTAAGAAACAGTGTCTCAGTTCGTTAAAACGTTGCTCTATCTTGAATAACAAGCTTATTTAATGCGAATCCTATTTGGAACCTACTCAATTCACCATGATATTAGATTCCGTTCCTTAAAATGTTGCTACATATTTAAAAGCAATCTCATACAAGCATGTCCCATTGGGAACTCACTGAATTCGCCTAGAAATTTTGATTCCATTCGTGAAAATTTTTCTATATCCCGAACAGTCCACTTATTACTACTGCCGCCTATTGGGAACTAAACGAATTCACCATGTTACTCAGAAACGGCTCACCAAATTTTTATAAATCTTTCAAAGTACACATATTACAAGAGCAGGCTACTAGGATCTAACTGAATTCGCAAAGAAACAGTGTTTCAGTTCGTAAAAACGTTGCTCTATCTTGAATAACAAGCTTATTACATGCGAATCCTATTGGGAACCTACTCAATTCACCATGATACTTAGATTATGTTCCTTAAAATATTGCTCGATATTGAAAAGCAAACTCATACAAGGATTTCCCATTGGGAACTCACTGAATTCGCCTAGAAATTTTGATTCCATTCGTGAAAATTTTTCTATATCCCGAACAGTCCACTTATTTTTACTGCGGCCTATTGGGAACTAACCGAATTCACCATGATACTCAGATTCGGCTCACCAAATTTTTATAAATCTTTCAAAGTACACATATTACAAGAGCAGGCTACTAGGATCTAACTGAATTCACAAAGAAAAAGTGTTTCAGTTCGTTAAAACGTTGCTCTATCTTGAATAACAAGCTTATGACATACGGATCCTATTGGGCACATCTGAATTCACCATGATACTTAGGTTCCGTTCCTTTAAATGTTGCTCGATAATGAAAAGCAAACTAATACAAGCATGCCCATTGGGAACTCACTGAATTCGCCTAGGAATTTTGATTCCATTCGTGAAAATTTTTCTAAATCCCGAACAGTCCACTTATTACTCTTGCGGCCTATTGGGAACTAACCGAATTCACCATGTTACTCAGATTCGGCTCACCAAATTTTTATAAATCTTGAAAAGTACACATATTACAAGAGCAGGCTACTAGGAACTAACTGAATTCACAAAGAAACAGTGTTTCAGTTCGTTAAAACGTTGCTCTATCTTGAATAACAAGCTTATTACATGCGAATCCTATTGGGAACCTACTCAATTCACCATGATACTTGGATTCGGTTCCTTAAAATATTGCTCGATATTGAAAAGCAAACTCATACAAGCATTTCCCATTGGGAACTCACTGAATTCGCCTAGGAATTTTGATTCCATTCGTGAAAATTTTTCTATATCCCGAACAGTCCACTTATTACTACTGCGGCCTGTTGGGAACTAACCGAATTCACCATGTTACTCAGATTCGGCTCACCAAATTTTTATAAATCTTTCAAAGTACACATATTCCAAGAGCAGGCTACTAGGATCTAACTGAATTCACAAAGAAACAGTGTTTCAGTTCGTTAAAACGTTGCTCTATCTTGAATAACAAGCTGATTACATGCGAATCCTATTGGGAACCGATTCAATTCAACATGATACTTAGAGTCCGTTCCTTAAAATGTTGTTCCTTAATGAAAAGCATACTCATACAAGCATTTCCATTGGGAACTCACTGAATTCGCCTCGAAATTTTGATGCCATTCGTGAAAATTTTTCTATAACCCGAACAGTCCACTTATTACTACTGTGGCCTATTGGGAACTAACCGAATTCACCATGTAACTCAGATTCTGCTCACCAACTATTTACAAATCTTTAAAGTACACATATTTCAAGAGCAGGTTACTGGGAACTAACTGAATTCACAAAGAAACAGTGTCTCAGTTCGTTTAAACGTTGCTCTATCTTGAATAACAAGCTTATGACATGCGGATCCTATTGGGAACATACTGAATTCACCATGATACTTAGGTTCCGTAACTTAAAATATTGCTCGATATTGAAAAGCAAACTCATACAAGCATGTCCCATTGGGACCTCACTGAATTAGCCTAGGAATTTTGATTCCATTCGTGAAAAGTTTTCTACATCCCGAACAGTCCACTTATTATTACTGCGGCCTATTGGGAACTAACCGAATTCACCATGTTACTCAGATTCGGCTCACCAAATTTTTATAAATCTTTAAAGTACACATATTACAAGAACAGGATACTAGGAACTAACTGAATTCACAAAGAAACAGTGCCTCAGTTCGTTAAAACATTGCTCTATCTTGAATAACAAGCTTATTTCATGCGAATCCTATTGGGAACCTACTCAATTCACCATGATACTTAGATTCCGTTCCTTAAAATGTTGCTCGATATTGAAAAGCAAACTCATACACGCATGTCCCATTGGGAACTCACTGAATTCGCCTAGAAATTTTGATTCCATTCGTGAAAATTTTTCTATATCCCGAACAGTCCACTTATTACTACTGCGGCCTATTGGGAACTAACCGAATTCACCATGTTACTCAGATTCGGCTCACCAAATTTTTATAAATCTTTCAAAGTATACATATTACAAGAGCAGGCTACTAGGATCTAACTGAATTCACAAAGAAACAGTGTTTCAGTTCGTTAAAACGTTGCTCTATCTTGAATAACAAGCTTATTACATGCGAATCCTATTGGGAACCTACTCAATTCACCATGATACTTGGATTCCTTTCCTTAAAATGTTGCTCGATAATGAAAAGCAAACTCATACAAGCATGTCCATTGGGAACTCACTGAATTCGCCTAGAAATTTTGATTCCATTCGTGACAATTTTTCTATATCCCGAACAGTACACTTATCACTACTGCCGCCTATTGGGAACTAACCGAATTCACCATGTTACTCAGATTCTGCTCACCACATATTTATAAATCTTTAAGAGTACACATATTACAAGAGCAGGCTACTGGGAACTAACTGAATTCACCAAGAAACAGTGTTTCAGTTCGTTAAAACGTTGCTCTATCTTGAATAACAAGCTTATGACATGCGGATATTATTGGGCACATCCTGAATTCACCATGATAATTAGGTTCCATTCCTTTAAATGTTGCTCGATAATGAAAAGCAAACTCATACAAGCATGCCCATTGGGAACTCACTGAATTCGCCTAGGAATTTTGATTCCATTCGTGAAAATTTTTCTAGATCCCGAACAGTCCACTTATTACTACTGCGGCCTATTGGGAACTAACCGAATTCACCATGTTACTCAGATTCGGCTCACCAAATTTTTATAAATCTTGAAAAGTACACATATTACAAGAGCAGGCTACTAGGATCTAACTGAAATCACAAAGAAACAGTGTTTCATTTCGTTAAAACGTTGCTCTATCTTGAATAACAAGCTTATTACATGCGAATCCTATTGGGAACCTACTCAATTCACCATGATACTTAGATTCCGTTCCTTAAAATGTTGCTCCATATTGAAAAACAAACTCATACAAGCATGTCCCAATGGGAACTCACTGAATTCGCCTTGAAATTTTAATTCCATTGGTGAAAATTTTTCTATATCCCGAACAGTCCACTTATTACTACTGCGGCCTATTGTGAACTAACCGAATTCACCATGTTACTCAGATTCAGCTCACCAAATTTTTATAAATCTTTCAAAGTACATATATTATAAGAGCAGGCTACTAGGATCTAACTGAATTCACAAAGAAATAGTGTTTCAGTTCGTTAAAACGTTGCTCTATCTTGAATAACAAGCTTATTACATGCGAATCCTATTGGGAACCTACTCAATTCACCATGATACTTAGATTCCGTTCCTTAAAATATTGCTCGATATTGAAAAGCAAACTCATACAAGCATGTCCCATTGGGAACTCACTGAATTCGCCTAGAAATTTTGATTCCATTCGTGAAAATTTTTCTACATCCCGAACAGTCCACTTATTACTACTGCCGCCTATTGGGAACTAACCGAAATCACCATGTTACTCAGATTCGGCTCACCAAATTTTTATAAATCTTGAAAAGTACACATATTACAAGAGCAGTCTACAAGGAACTAACTGAATTCACAAAGAAACAGTGTTTCAGTTCGTTAAAACGTTGCTCTATCTTGAATAACAAGCTTATTACATGCGAATCCTATTGGGAACCTATTCAATTCACCATGATACTTGGATTCGGTTCCTTAAAATGTTGCTCGATATTGAAAAGCAAACTCATACAAGCATGTCCCATTGGGAACTCACTGAATTCGCCTAGGTATTTTGATTCCATTCGTGAAAATTTTTCTATATCCCGAACAGTCCACTTATTACTACTGCGGCCTATTGGGAATTAACCGAATTCACCATGTTACTCAGATTCGCTTAACCAAATTTTTATAAATCTTTCAAAGTACACATATTACAAGAGCAGGCTACTAGGATCTAACTGAATTCACAAAGAAACAGTGTTTCAGTTCGTTAAAACGTTGCTCTATCTTGAATAACAAGCTTATTACATGCGAATCCTATTGGGATCCTATTCAATTCACCATGATACTTGGCTTCCGTTCCTTAAAATGTTGCTCGATAATGAAAAGCAAACTCATACAAGCATGCCCATTGGGAAATCACTGAATTCGCCTAGAAATTTTGATTCCATTCGTGATAATTTTTCTATATCCCGAACAGTCCACTTATTACTACTGCGGCCTATTGGGAACTAACCGAAATCACCATGTTACTCAGATTCGACTCACCAAATTTTTATAAATCTTTAAAAGTACAAATATTACAAGAGCAGGCTACTAGGATCTAACTGAATTCACAAAGAAACAGTGTTTCAGTTCGTTAAAACGTTGCTCTATCTTGAATAACAAGCTTATTACATGCGAATCCTATAGGGAACCTACTCAATTCACCATGATACTTGGATTCCGTTCCTCAAAATGTTGCTCGATAATGAAAAGCAAACTCATACAAGCATGTCCATTGGGAACTCACTGAATTCGCCTAGAAATTTTGATTCCATTCGTGAAAATTTTTCTATATCCCCAACAGTCCACTTATTACTACTGCCGCCTATTGGGAACTAACCGAATTCACCATGTTACTCAGATTCTGCTCACCACATATTTATAAATCTTTAAAAGTACACATATTACAAGAGCAGGCTACTAGGATCTAACTGAATTCACAAAGAAACAGTGTTTCAGTTCGTAAAAACGTTGCTCTATCTTGAATAACAAGCTTATTACATGCGAATCCTATTGGGAACCTACTCAATTCACCATGATACTTGGATTCCGTTCCTTAAAATGTTGCTCGATATTGAAAAGCAAACTCATACAAGCATGTCCCATTGGGAACTCAGTGAATTCGCCTAGAAATTTTGATTCCATTCGTGAAAATTTTTCTATTTCCCGAACAGTCCACTTATTACTACTTTGGCCTATTGGGAACTAACCGAGTTCACCATGTTACTCAGATTCGGCTCACCAAATTTTTATAAATCTTGAAAAGTACACATATTACAAGAGCAGGCTACTAGGAACTAACTGAATTCACCAAGAAACAGTGTTTCAGTTCGTTAAAACGTTGCTCTATCTTGAATAACAAGCTTATTACATGCGAATCCTATTGGGAACCTATTCAATTCACCATGATACTTGGATTCCGTTCCTTAAAATGTTGCTCGATAATGAAAAGCAAACTCATACAAGCATGCCCATTGGGAACTCACTGAATTCGCCTAGAAATTTTGATTCCATTCATGAAAATTTTTCTATATCCCGAACAGTCCTCTTATTACCTCCGCGGCCTATTGGGAACTAACCGAAATCACCATGTTACTCAGATTCGGCTCACCAAATTTTTATAAATCTTTAAAAGTACAAATATTACAAGAGCAGGCTACTAGGATCTAACTGAATTCACAAAGAAACAGTGTTTCAGTTCGTTAAAACGTTGCTCTATCTTGAATAACAAGCTTATTACATGCGAATCCTATTGGGAACCTACTCAATTCACTATGATACTTAGATTCCGTTCCTTAAAATGTTGCTCGATATTGAAAAGCAAACTCATAAAAGCATGTCCCATTGGGAACTCAATGAATTCGCCTAGAAATTTTGATTCCATTTGTGAAAATTTTTCTATGTCCCGAAAATTCCACTTATTAATACTGCGGCCTATTGGGAACTAACCGAATTCACCATGTTACTCAGATTCGGCTCACCAAATTTTTATAAATCTTGAAAAGTGCACATATTACAAGAGCAGGCTACTAGGAACTAACTGAATTCACCAAGAAACAGTGTTTCAGTTCGTTAAAACGTTGCTCTATCTTGAATAACAAGCTTATTACATGCGAATCCTATTGGGAACCTATTCAATTCAACATGATACTTGGATTCCGTTCCTTAAAATGTTGCTCGATAATGAAAAGCAAACTCATACAAGCATTTCCCATTGGGAACTCACTGAATTCGCCTAGAAATTTTGATTCCATTCATGAAAATTTTTCTATATCCCGAACAGTCCACTTATTACCTCTGCGGCCTATTGGGAACTAACCGAAATCACCATGTTACTCAGATTCGGCTCACCAAATTTTTATAAATCTTGAACAGTACACATATTACAAGAGCAGGCTACTTGGAACTAACTGAATTCACAAAGAAACAGTGTTTCAGTTCGTTAAAACGTTGCTCTATCTTGAATAACAAGCTTATTACATGCGAATCCTATTGGGAACGTACTCAATTCACCATGATACTTGGATTCCGTTCCTAAAAATGTAGCTCGATATTGAAAAGCAAACTCATACAAGCATGTCCCTTTGGGAACTCATTGAATTCGCCTAGAAATTTTGATTCCATTCGTGAAAATTTTTCTATATCCCGAACAGTCCACTTATTACTACTGCGGCCTATTGGGAACTAACCGAATTCACCATGTTACTCAGATTCGGCTCACCAAATTTTTATAAATCTTGAAAGGTACACATATTACAAGAGCAGGCTACTAGGAACTAACTGAATTCACAAAGAAACAGTGTTTCAGTTCGTTAACGTTGCTCTATCTTGAATAACAAGCTTATTACATGCGAATCCTATTTGGAACCTACTCAATTCACCATGATAGTTGGATTCCTTTCCTTAAAATGTTGCTCGATATTGAAAAGCAAACTCATACAAGCATGTCCCATTGGGAACTCACTGAATTCGCCTAGAAATTTTGATTCCATTCGTGAAAATTTTTCTATATCCCGAACAGTCCACTTATTACTACTTTGGCCTATTGGGAACTAACCGAGTTCACCATGTTACTCAGATTCGGCTCACCAAATTTTTATAAATCTTGAAAAGTACACATATTACAAGAGCAGGCTACTAGGAACTAACTGAATTCACAAAGAAACAGTGTTTCAGTTCGTTAAAACGTTGCTCTATCTTGAATAACAAGTTTATTACATGCGAATCCTATTGGGAACCTATTCAATTCACCATGATACTTGGATTCCGTTCCTTAAAATGTTGCTCGATAATGAAAAGCAACTTCATACAAGCATGCCCATTGGGAAATCACTGAATTCGCCTAGAAATTTTGATTCCATTCGTGAAAATTTTTCTATATCCCGAACAGTCCACTTATTACTACTGCGGCCTATTGGGAACTAACCGAAATCACCATGTTACTCAGATTCGACTCACCAAATTTTTATAAATCTTTAAAAGTACAAATATTACAAGAGCAGGCTACTAGGATCTAACTGAATTCACAAAGAAACAGTGTTTCAGTTCGTTAAAACGTTGCTCTATCTTGAATAACGAGTTTATTACATGCGAATCCTATTGGGAACCTACTCAATTCACCATGATACTTTGATTCCGTTCCTTAAAATGTTGCTCGATATTGAAAAGCAAACTCATACAAGCATGTCCCATTGGGAACTCAGTGAATTCGCCTAGAAATTTTGATTCCATTCGTGAAAATTTTTCTATATCTCGAACCGTCCACTTATTACTACTGCGGCCTACTGGGAACTAACCGAATTCACCATGTTACTCAGATTCGGCTCACCAAATTTTTATAAATCTTTCAAAGTACACATATTACAAGAGCAGGCTACTGGGAACTAACTGAATTCACAAAGAAACAGTGTTTCAGTTCGTTAAAACGTTGCTCTATCTTGAATAACAAGCTTATTACTTGCGAATCCTATTGGGAACCTACTCAATTCACCATGATACTTGGATTCCGTTCCTTAAAATGTTGCTCGATATTGAAAAGCAAACTCATACAAGCATGTCCCATTGGGAACTCAGTGAATTCGCCTAGAAATTTTGATTCCATTCGTGAAAATTTTTCTATATCCCGAACAGTCCACTTATTACTACTTTGGCCTATTGGGAACTAACCGAGTTCACCATGTACTCAGATTCGGCTCACCAAATATTTATAAATCTTGAAAGTACACATATTACAAGAGCAGGCTACTAGGAACTAACTGAATTCACCAAGAAACAGTGTTTCAGTTCGTTAAAACGTTGCTCTATCTTGAATAACAAGCTTATTACATGCGAATCCTATTGGGAACCTATTCAATTCAACATGATACTTGGATTCCGTTCCTTAAAATGTTGCTCGATAATGAAAAGCAAACTCATACAAGCATGCCCATTGGGAACTCACTGAATTCGCCTAGAAATTTTGATTCCATTCATGTAAATTTTTCTATATCCCGAACAGTCCACTTATTACCTCTGCGGCCTATTGGGAACTAACCGAAATCACCATGTTACTCAGATTCGGCTCACCAAATTTTTATAAATCTTGAAAAGTACACATATTACAAGAGCAGGCTACTAGGAACTAACTGAATTCACAAAGAAACAGTGTTTCAGTTCGTTAAAACGTTGCTCTATCTTGAATAACAAGCTTATTACATGCAAATCCTATGGGAACGTACTCAATTCACCATGATACTTGGATTCCGTTCCTAAAAATGTAGCTCGATATTGAAAAGCAAACTCATACAAGCTAGTCCCTTTGGGAACTCATTGAATTCGCCTAGAAATTTTGATTCCATTCGTGAAAATTTTTCTATATCCCGAACAGTCCACTTATTACTACTGCGGCCTATTGGGAACTAACCGATTTCACCATGTTACTCAGATTAGGCTCACCAAATTTTTATAAATCTTTCAAAGTACACATATTACAAGAGCAGGCTACTAGGATCTAACTGAATTCACAAAGAAACAGTGTTTCAGTTCGTTAAAACGTTGCTCTATCTTAAATAACAAGCTTATTACATGCGAATCCTAATGGGAACCTACTCAATTCACCATGCTACTTGGATTCCGTTCCTTAGAATGTTGCTCGATATTGAAAAGCAAACTCATACAAGCATGTCCCATTGGGAACTCACTGAATTCGCCTAGACATTTTGATTCCATTTGTGAAAATTTTTCTATATCCCGAACAGTCCACTTATTACTACTGCGGCCTATTGGGAACTAACCGAATTCACCATGTTACTCAGATTCGGCTCACCAAATTTTTATAAATCTTGAAAGGTACACATATTACAAGAGCAGGCTACTAGGAACTAACTGAATTCACCAAGAAACAGTGTTTCAGTTCGTTAAAACGTTGCTCTATCTTGAATAACAAGCTTATTACATGCGAATCCTATTGGGAACCTATTCAATTCACCATGATACTTGGATTCCGTTCCTTAAAATGTTGCTCGATAATGAAAAGCAAACTCATACAAGCATGCCCATTGGGAACTCACTGAATTCGCCTAGAAATTTTGATTCCATTCATGAAAATTTTTCTATATCCCGAACAGTCCTCTTATTACCTCCGCGGCCTATTGGGAACTAACCGAAATCACCATGTTACTCAGATTCGGCTCACCAAATTTTTATAAATCTTTAAAAGTACAAATATTACAAGAGCAGGCTACTAGGATCTAACTGAATTCACAAGAAACAGTGTTTCAGTTCGTTAAAACTTTGCTCTATCTTGAATAACAGGTTTATTACATGCGAATCCTATTGGGAACCTACTCAATTCACTATGATACTTAGATTCCGTTCCTTAAAATGTTGCTCGATATTGAAAAGCAAACTCATAAAAGCATGTCCCATTGGGAACTCAATGAATTCGCCTAGAAATTTTGATTCCATTTGTGAAAATTTTTCTATGTCCCGAAAAGTCCACTTATTAATACTGCGGCCTATTGGGAACTAACCGAATTCACCATGTTACTCAGATTCGGCTCACCAAATTTTTATAAATCTTGAAAAGTGCACATATTACAAGAGCAGGCTACTAGGAACTAACTGAATTCACAAACAAACAGTGTTTCAGTTCGTTAAAACGTTGCTCTATCTTGAATAACAAGCTTATTACATGCGAATCCTATTGGGAACCTATTCAATTCAACATGATACTTGGATTCCGTTCCTTAAAATGTTGCTTGATAATGAAAAGCAAACTCATACAAGCATGCCCATTGGGAACTCACTGAATTCGCCTAGAAATTTTGATTCCATTCATGAAAATTTTTCTATATCCCGAACAGTCCACTTATTACCTCTGCGGCCTATTGGGAACTAACCGAAATCACCATGTTACTCAGATTCGGCTCACCAAATTTTTATAAATCTTGAAAAGTACACATATTACAAGAGCAGGCTACTAGGAACTAACTGAATTCACAAAGAAACAGTGTTTCAGTTCGTTAAAACGTTGCTCTATCTTGAATAACAAGCTTATTACATGCAAATCCTATGGGAACGTACTCAATTCACCATGATACTTGGATTCCGTTCCTAAAAATGTAGCTCGATATTGAAAAGCAAACTAATACAAGCATGTCCCTTTGGGAACTCATTGAATTCGCCTAGAAATTTTGATTCCATTCGTGAAAATTTTTCTATATCCCGAACAGTCCACTTATTACTACTGCGGCCTATTGGGAACTAACCGAATTCACCATGTTACTCAGATTAGGCTCACCAAATTTTTATAAATCTTTCAAAGTACACATATTACAAGAGCAGGCTACTAGGATCTAACTGAATTCACAAAGAAACAGTGTTTCAGTTCGTTAAAACGTTGCTCTATCTTAAATAACAAGCTTATTACATGCGAATCCTAATGGGAACCTACTCAATTCACCATGCTACTTGGATTCCGTTCCTTAGAATGTTGCTCGATATTGAAAAGCAAACTCATACAAGCATGTCCCATTGGGAACTCACTGAATTCGCCTAGACATTTTGATTCCATTTGTGAAAATTTTTCTATATCCCGAACAGTCCACTTATTACTACTGCGGCCTATTGGGAACTAACCGAATTCACCATGTTACTCAGATTCGGCTCACCAAATTTTTATAAATCTTGAAAGGTACACATATTACAAGAGCAGGCTACTAGGAACTAACTGAATTCACCAAGAAACAGTGTTTCAGTTCGTTAAAACGTTACTCTATCTTGAATAACAAGCTTATTACATGCTAATCCTATTGGGAACCTATTCAATTCACCATGATACTTGGATTCCGTTCCTTAAAATGTTGCTCGATAATGAAAAGCAAACTCATACAAGCATGCCCATTGGGAACTCACTGAATTCGCCTAGAAATTTTGATTCCATTCATGAAAATTTTTCTATATCCCGAACAGTCCTCTTATTACCTCCGCGGCCTATTGGGAACTAACCGAAATCACCATGTTACTCAGATTCGGCTCACCAAATTTTTATAAATCTTTAAAAGTACAAATATTACAAGAGCAGGCTACTAGGATCTAACTGAATTCACAAAGAAACAGTGTTTCAGTTCGTTAAAACGTTGCTCTATCTTGAATAACAGGCTTATTACATGCGAATCCTATTGGGAACCTACTCAATTCACTATGAAACTTAGATTCCGTTCCTTAAAATGTTGCTCGATATTGAAAAGCAAACTCATAAAAGCATGTCCCATTGGGAACTCAATGAATTCGCCTAGAAATTTTGATTCCATTTGTGAAAATTTTTCTATGTCCCGAAAAGTCCACTTATTAATACTGCGGCCTATTGGGAACTAACCGAATTCACCATGTTACTCAGATTCGGCTCACCAAATTTTTATAAATCTTGAAAAGTACACATATTACAAGAGCAGGCTACTAGGAACTAACTGAATTCACCAAGAAACAGTGTTTCAGTTCGTTAAAACGTTGCTCTATCTTGAATACCAAGTTTATTACATGCGAATCCTATTGGGAACCTATTCAATTCACCATGATACTTGGATTCCGTTCCTTAAAATGTTGCTCGATAATGAAAAGCAACCTCATACAAGCATGCCCATTGGGAAATCACTGAATTCGCCTAGAAATTTTGATTCCATTCGTGAAAATTTTTCTATATCCCGAACAGTCCACTTATTACTACTGCGGCCTATTGGGAACTAACCGAAATCACCATGTTACTCAGATTCGACTCACCAAATTTTTATAAATCTTTAAAAGTACAAATATTACAAGAGCAGGCTACTAGGATCTAACTGAATTCACAAAGAAACAGTGTTTCAGTTCGTTAAAACGTTGCTCTATCTTGAATAACAAGCTTATTACATGCGAATCCTATTGGGAACCTACTCAATTCACCATGATACTTTGATTCCGTTCCTTAAAATGTTGCTCGATATTGAAAAGCAAACTCATACAAGCATGTCCCATTGGGAACTCAGTGAATTCGCCTAGAAATTTTGATTCCATTCGTGAAAATTTTTCTATATCCCGAACCGTCCACTTATTACTACTGCGGCCTACTGGGAACTAACCGAATTCACCATGTTACTCAGATTCGGCTCACCAAATTTTTATAAATCTTTCAAAGTACACATATTACAAGAGCAGGCTACTAGGATCTAACTGAATTCACAAAGAAACAGTGTTTCAGTTCGTAAAAACGTTGCTCTATCTTGAATAACAAGCTTATTACTTGCGAATCCTATTGGGAACCTACTCAATTCACCATGATACTTGGATTCCGTTCCTTAAAATGTTGCTCGATATTGAAAAGCAAACTCATACAAGCATGTCCCATTGGGAACTCAGTGAATTCGCCTAGAAATTTTGATTCCATTCGTGAAAATTTTTCTATATCCCGAACAGTCCACTTATTACTACTTTGGCCTATTGGGAACTAACCGAGTTCACCATGTACTCAGATTCGGCTCACCAAATTTTTATAAATCTTGAAAGTACACATATTACAAGAGCAGGCTACTAGGAACTAACTGAATTCACCAAGAAACAGTGTTTCAGTTCGTTAAAACGTTGCTCTATCTTGAATAACAAGCTTATTACATGCGAATCCTATTGGGAACCTATTCAATTCAACATGATACTTGGATTCCGTTCCTTAAAATGTTGCTCGATAATGAAAAGCAAACTCATACAAGCATGCCCATTGGGAAATCACTGACTTCGCCTAGAAATTTTGATTCCATTCATGAAAATTTTTCTATATCCCGAACAGTCCACTTATTACCTCTGCGGCCTATTGGGAACTAACCGAAATCACCATGTTACTCAGATTCGGCTCACCAAATTTTTATAAATCTTGAAAAGTACACATATTACAAGAGCAGGCTACTAGGAACTAACTGAATTCACAAAGAAACAGTGTTTCAGTTCGTTAAAACGTTGCTCTATCTTGAATAACAAGCTTATTACATGCAAATCCTATGGGAACGTACTCAATTCACCATGATACTTGGATTCTGTTCCTAAAAATGTAGCTCGATATTGAAAAGCAAACTCATACAAGCATGTCCCTTTGGGAACTCATTGAATTCGCCTAGAAATTTTGATTCCATTCGTGAAAATTTTTCTATATCCCGAACAGTCCACTTATTACTACTTTGGCCTATTGGGAACTAACCGAGTTCACCATGTTACACAGATTCGGCTCACCAAATTTTTATAAATCTTGAAAAGTACACATATTACAAGAGCAGGCTACTAGGAACTATCTGAATTCACCAAGAAACAGTGTTTCAGTTCGTTAAAACGTTGCTCTATCTTGAATAACAAGTTTATTACATGCGAATCCTATTGGGAACCTATTCAATTCACCATGATACTTGGATTCCGTTCCTTAAAATGTTGCTCGATAATGAAAAGCAAACTCATACAAGCATGCCCATTGGGAACTCACTGAATTCGCCTAGAAATTTTGATTCCATTCGTGAAAATTTTTCTATATCCCGAACAGTCCACTTATTACTACTGCGGCCTATTGGGAACTAACCGAAATCACCATGTTACTCAGATTCGACTCACCAAATTTTTATAAATCTTTAAAAGTACAAATATTACAAGAGCAGGGTACTAGGATCTAACTGAATTCACAAAGAAACAGTGTTTCAGTTCGTTAAAACGTTGCTCTATCTTGAATAACAAGCTTATTACATGCGAATCCTATTGGGAACCTACTCGATTCACTATGATACTTAGATTCCGTTCCTTAAAATGTAGCTCGATATTGAAAAGCAAACTCATAAAAGCATGTCCCATTGGGAACTCAATGAATTCGCCTAGAAATTTTGATTCCATTCGTGAAAATTTTTCTATATCCCGAACAGTCCACTTATTACTACTGCGGCCTATTGGGAACTAACCGAATTCACCATGTTACTCAGATTCGGCTCACCAAATTTTTAAAAATCTTGAAAAGTACACATATTACAAGAGCAGGCTACTAGGATCTAACTGAATTCACAAAGTAACAGTGTTTCAGTTCGTTAAAACGTTGCTCTATCTTGAATAACAAGCTTATTACATGCGAATCCTATTGGGAACCTTCTCAATTCACCATGATACTTAGATTCCGTTCCTTAAAATATTGCTCGATATTGAAAAGCAAACTCATACAAGCATGTCCCATTGGGACTCACTGAATTAGGCTAGAAATTTTGATTCCATTTGTGAAAATTTTTCTATATCCCGAAAAGTCCACTTATTACTACTGCGGCCTATTGGGAACTAACCGAATTCACCATGTTACTCAGATTCGGCTCACCAAATTTTTATAAATCTTGAAAAGTACACATATTACATGAGCAGGCTACTAGGAACTAACTGAATTCACAAAGAAACAGTGTTTCAGTTCGTTAAAACGTTGCTCTATCTTGAATAGCAAGCTTATTACATGCAAATCCTATTGGGAACGTACTCAATTCACCATGATACTTGGATTCCGTTCCTAAAAATGTTGCTCGATATTGAAAAGCAAACTCATACAAGCATGTCCCTTGGGAACTCATTGAATTCGCCTAGAAATTTTGATTCCATTCGTGAAAATTTTTCTATATCCCGAACAGTCCACTTATTACTACTGCGGCCTATTGGGAACTAACCGAATTCACCATGTTACTCAGATTAGGCTCACCAAATTTTTATAAATCTTTAAAAGTACACATATTACAATAGCAGGCTACTAGGATCTAACTGAATTCACAAACAAACAGTGTTTCAGTTCGTTAAAATGTTGCTCAATCTTGAATAACAAGCTTATTACATGCGAATCCTATTGGGAACCTACTCAATTCACCATGATACTTGGATTCCGTTCCTTAAAATGTTGCCCGATATTGAAAAGCAAACTCATACAAGCATGTCCCATTGGGAACTCACTGAATTCGCCTAGACATTTTGATTCCATTTGTGAAAATTTTTCTATATCCCGAACAGTCCACTTATTACTACTGCGGCCTATAGGGAACTAACCGAATTCACCATGTTACTCAGATTAGGCTCACCAAATTTTTATAAATCTTTCAAAGTACACATATTACAAGAGCAGGCTACTAGGAACTAACTGAATTCACAAAGAAACAGTGTTTCAGTTCGTTAAAACGTTGCTCTATCTTGAATAACAAGCTTATTACATGCGAATCCTATTGGGAACCTACTCAATTCACTATGATACTTAGATTCCGTTCCTTAAAATGTTCCTCGATATTGAAAAGCAAACTCATAAAAGCATGTCCCATTGGGAACTCAATGAATTCGCCTAGAAATTTGATTCCATTTGTGAAAATTTTTCTATATCCCGAAAAGTCCACTTATTAATACTGCGGCCTATTGGGAACTAACCGAATTCACCATGTTACTCAGATTCGGCTCACCAAATTTTTATAAATCTTGAAAAGTACACATATTACAAGAGCAGGCTACTAGGAACTAACTGAATTCACCAAGAAACAGTGTTTCAGTTCGTTAAAACGTTGCTCTATCTTGAATAACAAGCTTATTACATGCGAATCCTATTGGGAACCTATTCAATTCACAATGATACTTTCTTCCGTTCCTAAAAATGTTGCTCGATAATGAAAAGCAAACTCATACAAGCATGCCCATTGGGAAATCACTGAATTCGCCTAGAAATTTTGATTCCATTCGTAAAAATTTTTCTATATCCCGAACAGTCCACTTATTACTACTGCGGCCTATTGGGAACTAACCGAAATCACCATGTTACTCAGATTCGACTCACCAAATTTTTATAAATCTTTAAAATTACAAATATTACAAGAGCAGGCTACTAGGATCTAACTGAATTCACAAAGAAACAGTGTTTCAGTTCGTTAAAACGTTGCTCTATCTTGAATAACAAGCTTATTACATGCGAATCTTATTGGGAACCTACTCAATTCACCATGATACTTTGATTCCGTTCCTTAAAATGTTGCTCGATATTGAAAAGCAAACTCATACATGCATGTCCCATTGGGAACTCAGTGAATTCGCCTAGAAATTTTGATTCCATTTTGAAAATTTTTCTATATCCCGAACAGTCCACTTATTACTACTGCGGCCTACTGGGAACTAACCGAATTCACCATGTTACTCAGATTCGGCTCACCAAATTTTTATAAATCTTTCAAAGTACACATATTACAAGAGCAGGCTACTGGGAAGTAACTGAATTCACAAAGAAACAGTGTTTCAGTTCGTTAAAACGTTGCTCTATCTTGAATAACAAGTTTATTACATGCGAATCCTATTTGGAACCTACTCAATTCACCATGATACTTGGATTCCTTTCCTTAAAATGTTGCTCGATATTGAAAAGCAAACTCATACAAGCATGTCCCATTGGGAACTCACTGAATTCGCCTAGAAATTTTGATTCCATTCGTGAAAATTTTTCTATATCCCGAACAGTCCACTTATTACTACTTTGGCCTATTGGGAACTAACCGAGTTCACCATGTTACACAGATTCGGCTCTCCAAATTTTTATAAATCTTGAAAAGTACACATATTACAAGAGCAGGCTACTAGGAACTAACTGAATTCACCAAGAAACAGTGTTTCAGTTCGTTAAAACGTTGCTCTATCTTGAATAACAAGTTTATTACATGCGAATCCTATTGGGAACCTATGCAATTCACCATGATACTTGGATTCCGTTCCTTAAAATGTTGCTCGATAATGAAAAGCAAACTCATACAAGCATGCCCATTGGGAAATCACTGACTTCGCCTAGAAATTTTGATTCCATTCATGAAAATTTTTCTATATCCCGAACAGTCCACTTATTACCTCTGCGGCCTATTGGGAACTAACCGAAATCACCATGTTACTCAGATTCGGCTCACCAAATTTTTATAAATCTTGAAAAGTACACATATTACAAGAGCAGGCTACTAGGAACTAACTGAATTCACAAAGAAACAGTGTTTCAGTTCGTTAAAACGTTGCTCTATCTTGAATAACAAGCTTATTACATGCAAATCCTATGGGAACGTACTCAATTCACCATGATACTTGGATTCTGTTCCTAAAAATGTAGCTCGATATTGAAAAGCAAACTCATACAAGCATGTCCCTTTGGGAACTCATTGAATTCGCCTAGAAATTTTGATTCCATTCGTGAAAATTTTTCTATATCCCGAACAGTCCACTTATTACTACTTTGGCCTATTGGGAACTAACCGAGTTCACCATGTTACACAGATTCGGCTCACCAAATTTTTATAAATCTTGAAAAGTACACATATTACAAGAGCAGGCTACTAGGAACTATCTGAATTCACCAAGAAACAGTGTTTCAGTTCGTTAAAACGTTGCTCTATCTTGAATAACAAGTTTATTACATGCGAATCCTATTGGGAACCTATTCAATTCACCATGATACTTGGATTCCGTTCCTTAAAATGTTGCTCGATAATGAAAAGCAAACTCATACAAGCATGCCCATTGGGAACTCACTGAATTCGCCTAGAAATTTTGATTCCATTCGTGAAAATTTTTCTATATCCCGAACAGTCCACTTATTACTACTGCGGCCTATTGGGAACTAACCGAAATCACCATGTTACTCAGATTCGACTCACCAAATTTTTATAAATCTTTAAAAGTACAAATATTACAAGAGCAGGGTACTAGGATCTAACTGAATTCACAAAGAAACAGTGTTTCAGTTCGTTAAAACGTTGCTCTATCTTGAATAACAAGCTTATTACATGCGAATCCTATTGGGAACCTACTCGATTCACTATGATACTTAGATTCCGTTCCTTAAAATGTAGCTCGATATTGAAAAGCAAACTCATAAAAGCATGTCCCATTGGGAACTCAATGAATTCGCCTAGAAATTTTGATTCCATTCGTGAAAATTTTTCTATATCCCGAACAGTCCACTTATTACTACTGCGGCCTATTGGGAACTAACCGAATTCACCATGTTACTCAGATTCGGCTCACCAAATTTTTAAAAATCTTGAAAAGTACACATATTACAAGAGCAGGCTACTAGGATCTAACTGAATTCACAAAGTAACAGTGTTTCAGTTCGTTAAAACGTTGCTCTATCTTGAATAACAAGCTTATTACATGCGAATCCTATTGGGAACCTTCTCAATTCACCATGATACTTAGATTCCGTTCCTTAAAATATTGCTCGATATTGAAAAGCAAACTCATACAAGCATGTCCCATTGGGACTCACTGAATTAGGCTAGAAATTTTGATTCCATTTGTGAAAATTTTTCTATATCCCGAAAAGTCCACTTATTACTACTGCGGCCTATTGGGAACTAACCGAATTCACCATGTTACTCAGATTCGGCTCACCAAATTTTTATAAATCTTGAAAAGTACACATATTACATGAGCAGGCTACTAGGAACTAACTGAATTCACAAAGAAACAGTGTTTCAGTTCGTTAAAACGTTGCTCTATCTTGAATAGCAAGCTTATTACATGCAAATCCTATTGGGAACGTACTCAATTCACCATGATACTTGGATTCCGTTCCTAAAAATGTTGCTCGATATTGAAAAGCAAACTCATACAAGCATGTCCCTTGGGAACTCATTGAATTCGCCTAGAAATTTTGATTCCATTCGTGAAAATTTTTCTATATCCCGAACAGTCCACTTATTACTACTGCGGCCTATTGGGAACTAACCGAATTCACCATGTTACTCAGATTAGGCTCACCAAATTTTTATAAATCTTTAAAAGTACACATATTACAATAGCAGGCTACTAGGATCTAACTGAATTCACAAACAAACAGTGTTTCAGTTCGTTAAAATGTTGCTCAATCTTGAATAACAAGCTTATTACATGCGAATCCTATTGGGAACCTACTCAATTCACCATGATACTTGGATTCCGTTCCTTAAAATGTTGCCCGATATTGAAAAGCAAACTCATACAAGCATGTCCCATTGGGAACTCACTGAATTCGCCTAGACATTTTGATTCCATTTGTGAAAATTTTTCTATATCCCGAACAGTCCACTTATTACTACTGCGGCCTATAGGGAACTAACCGAATTCACCATGTTACTCAGATTAGGCTCACCAAATTTTTATAAATCTTTCAAAGTACACATATTACAAGAGCAGGCTACTAGGAACTAACTGAATTCACAAAGAAACAGTGTTTCAGTTCGTTAAAACGTTGCTCTATCTTGAATAACAAGCTTATTACATGCGAATCCTATTGGGAACCTACTCAATTCACTATGATACTTAGATTCCGTTCCTTAAAATGTTCCTCGATATTGAAAAGCAAACTCATAAAAGCATGTCCCATTGGGAACTCAATGAATTCGCCTAGAAATTTGATTCCATTTGTGAAAATTTTTCTATATCCCGAAAAGTCCACTTATTAATACTGCGGCCTATTGGGAACTAACCGAATTCACCATGTTACTCAGATTCGGCTCACCAAATTTTTATAAATCTTGAAAAGTACACATATTACAAGAGCAGGCTACTAGGAACTAACTGAATTCACCAAGAAACAGTGTTTCAGTTCGTTAAAACGTTGCTCTATCTTGAATAACAAGCTTATTACATGCGAATCCTATTGGGAACCTATTCAATTCACCATGATACTTTCTTCCGTTCCTAAAAATGTTGCTCGATAATGAAAAGCAAACTCATACAAGCATGCCCATTGGGAAATCACTGAATTCGCCTAGAAATTTTGATTCCATTCGTAAAAATTTTTCTATATCCCGAACAGTCCACTTATTACTACTGCGGCCTATTGGGAACTAACCGAAATCACCATGTTACTCAGATTCGACTCACCAAATTTTTATAAATCTTTAAAATTACAAATATTACAAGAGCAGGCTACTAGGATCTAACTGAATTCACAAAGAAACAGTGTTTCAGTTCGTTAAAACGTTGCTCTATCTTGAATAACAAGCTTATTACATGCGAATCTTATTGGGAACCTACTCAATTCACCATGATACTTTGATTCCGTTCCTTAAAATGTTGCTCGATATTGAAAAGCAAACTCATACATGCATGTCCCATTGGGAACTCAGTGAATTCGCCTAGAAATTTTGATTCCATTTTGAAAATTTTTCTATATCCCGAACAGTCCACTTATTACTACTGCGGCCTACTGGGAACTAACCGAATTCACCATGTTACTCAGATTCGGCTCACCAAATTTTTATAAATCTTTCAAAGTACACATATTACAAGAGCAGGCTACTGGGAAGTAACTGAATTCACAAAGAAACAGTGTTTCAGTTCGTTAAAACGTTGCTCTATCTTGAATAACAAGTTTATTACATGCGAATCCTATTTGGAACCTACTCAATTCACCATGATACTTGGATTCCTTTCCTTAAAATGTTGCTCGATATTGAAAAGCAAACTCATACAAGCATGTCCCATTGGGAACTCACTGAATTCGCCTAGAAATTTTGATTCCATTCGTGAAAATTTTTCTATATCCCGAACAGTCCACTTATTACTACTTTGGCCTATTGGGAACTAACCGAGTTCACCATGTTACACAGATTCGGCTCTCCAAATTTTTATAAATCTTGAAAAGTACACATATTACAAGAGCAGGCTACTAGGAACTAACTGAATTCACCAAGAAACAGTGTTTCAGTTCGTTAAAACGTTGCTCTATCTTGAATAACAAGTTTATTACATGCGAATCCTATTGGGAACCTATGCAATTCACCATGATACTTGGATTCCGTTCCTTAAAATGTTGCTCGATAATGAAAAGCAAACTCATACAAGCATGCCCATTGGGAACTCAGTGAATTCGCCTAGAAATTTTGATTCCATTCGTGAAAATTTTTCTATATCCCGAACAGTCCGCTTATTACTACTGCGGCCTATTGGGAACTAACCGAAATCACCATGTTACTCAGATTCGACTCATCAAATTTTTATATATCTTTAAAAGTACAAATATTACAAGTGCAGGGTACTAGGATCTAACTGAATTCACATAGAAACAGTGTTTCAGATCGTTAAAACGTTGCTCTATCTTGAATAACAAGCTTATTACATGCGAATCCTATTGGGAACCTACTCGATTCACTATGATACTTAGATTCCGTTCCTTAAAATGTTGCTCGATATTGAAAAGCAAACTCATAAAAGCATGTCCCATTGGGAACTCAATGAATTCGCCTAGAAATTTTGATTCCATTCGTGAAAATTTTTCTATATCCCGAACAGTCCACTTATTACTACTGCGGCCTATTGGGAACTAACCGAATTCACCATGTTACTCAGATTCGGCTCACCAAATTTTTAAAAATCTTGAAAAGTACACATATTACAAGAGCAGGCTACTGGGATCTAACTGAATTCACAAAGTAACAGTGTTTCAGTTCGTTAAAACGTTGCTCTATCTTGAATAACAAGCTTATTACATGCGAATCCTATTGGGAACCTTCTCAATTCACCATGATACTTAGATTCCGTTCCTTAAAATATTGCTCGATATTGAAAAGCAAACTCATACATGCATGTCCCATTGGGACTCACTGAATTAGGCTAGAAATTTTGATTCCATTTGTGAAAATTTTTCTATATCCCGAAAAGTCCACTTATTACTACTGCGGCCTATTGGGAACTAACCGAAATCACCATGTTACTCAGATTCGGCTCACCAAATTTTTATAAATCTTGAAAAGTACACATATTACAAGAGCAGGCTACTAGGAACTAACTGAATTCACAAAGAAACAGTGTTTCAGTTCGTTAAAACGTTGCTCTATCTTGAATAGCAAGCTTATTACATGCAAATCCTATTGGGAACGTACTCAATTCACCATGATACTTGGATTCCGTTCCTTAAAATGTTGCTCGATGTTGAAAAGGAAACTCATACAAGCATGTCCCTTTGGGAACTCATTGAATTCGCCTAGAAATTTTGATTCCATTCGTGAAAATTTTTCTATATCCCGAACAGTCCACTTATTACTACTCCGGCCAATTGGGAACTAACCGAATTCACCATGTTACTCAGATTCTGCTCACCAAATTTTTATAAATCTTTCAAAGTACACATATTACAAGAGCAGGCTACTAGGATCTAACTGAATTCACAAAGTAACAGTGTTTCAGTTCGTTAAAACGTTGCTCTATCTTGAATAACAAGCTTATTACATGCGAATCCTATTGGGAACCTTCTCAATTCACCATGATACTTAGATTCCGTTCCTTAAAATATTGCTCGATATTGAAAAGCAAACTCATACAAGCATGTCCCATTGGGACTCACTGAATTAGGCTAGAAATTTTGATTCCATTTGTGAAAATTTTTCTATATCCCGAAAAGTCCACTTATTACTACTGCGGCCTATTGGGAACTAACCGAATTCACCATGTTACTCAGATTCGGCTCACCAAATTTTTATAAATCTTGAAAAGTACACATATTACATGAGCAGGCTACTAGGAACTAACTGAATTCACAAAGAAACAGTGTTTCAGTTCGTTAAAACGTTGCTCTATCTTGAATAGCAAGCTTATTACATGCAAATCCTATTGGGAACGTACTCAATTCACCATGATACTTGGATTCCGTTCCTAAAAAT
This sequence comes from Rattus norvegicus, assembly GCF_021556685.1. Classification (NCBI taxonomy): domain Eukaryota; kingdom Metazoa; phylum Chordata; class Mammalia; order Rodentia; family Muridae; genus Rattus; species Rattus norvegicus. The sequence continues at coordinate 48,000,147 of NC_141547.1, read as the reverse complement.
GTTGCTCGATATTGAAAAGCAAACTCATACAAGCATGTCCCTTGGGAACTCATTGAATTCGCCTAGAAATTTTGATTCCATTCGTGAAAATTTTTCTATATCCCGAACAGTCCACTTATTACTACTGCGGCCTATTGGGAACTAACCGAATTCACCATGTTACTCAGATTAGGCTCACCAAATTTTTATAAATCTTTAAAAGTACACATATTACAATAGCAGGCTACTAGGATCTAACTGAATTCACAAACAAACAGTGTTTCAGTTCGTTAAAATGTTGCTCAATCTTGAATAACAAGCTTATTACATGCGAATCCTATTGGGAACCTACTCAATTCACCATGATACTTGGATTCCGTTCCTTAAAATGTTGCCCGATATTGAAAAGCAAACTCATACAAGCATGTCCCATTGGGAACTCACTGAATTCGCCTAGACATTTTGATTCCATTTGTGAAAATTTTTCTATATCCCGAACAGTCCACTTATTACTACTGCGGCCTATAGGGAACTAACCGAATTCACCATGTTACTCAGATTAGGCTCACCAAATTTTTATAAATCTTTCAAAGTACACATATTACAAGAGCAGGCTACTAGGAACTAACTGAATTCACAAAGAAACAGTGTTTCAGTTCGTTAAAACGTTGCTCTATCTTGAATAACAAGCTTATTACATGCGAATCCTATTGGGAACCTACTCAATTCACTATGATACTTAGATTCCGTTCCTTAAAATGTTCCTCGATATTGAAAAGCAAACTCATAAAAGCATGTCCCATTGGGAACTCAATGAATTCGCCTAGAAATTTGATTCCATTTGTGAAAATTTTTCTATATCCCGAAAAGTCCACTTATTAATACTGCGGCCTATTGGGAACTAACCGAATTCACCATGTTACTCAGATTCGGCTCACCAAATTTTTATAAATCTTGAAAAGTACACGTATTACAAGAGCAGGCTACTAGGAACTAACTGAATTCACCAAGAAACAGTGTTTCAGTTCGTTAAAACGTTGCTCTATCTTGAATAACAAGCTTATTACATGCGAATCCTATTGGGAACCTATTCAATTCACCATGATACTTTCTTCCGTTCCTAAAAATGTTGCTCGATAATGAAAAGCAAACTCATACAAGCATGCCCATTGGGAAATCACTGAATTCGCCTAGAAATTTTGATTCCATTCGTAAAAATTTTTCTATATCCCGAACAGTCCACTTATTACTACTGCGGCCTATTGGGAACTAACCGAAATCACCATGTTACTCAGATTCGACTCACCAAATTTTTATAAATCTTTAAAAGTACAAATATTACAAGAGCAGGGTACTAGGATCTAACTGAATTCACAAAGAAACAGTGTTTCAGTTCGTTAAAACGTTGCTCTATCTTGAATAACAAGCTTATTACATGCGAATCTTATTGGGAACCTACTCAATTCACCATGATACTTTGATTCCGTTCCTTAAAATGTTGCTCGATATTGAAAAGCAAACTCATACATGCATGTCCCATTGGGAACTCAGTGAATTCGCCTAGAAATTTTGATTCCATTTTGAAAATTTTTCTATATCCCGAACAGTCCACTTATTACTACTGCGGCCTACTGGGAACTAACCGAATTCACCATGTTACTCAGATTCGGCTCACCAAATTTTTATAAATCTTTCAAAGTACACATATTAAAAGAGCAGGCTACTGGGAAGTAACTGAATTCACAAAAAAACAGTGTTTCAGTTCGTTAAAACGTTGCTCTATCTTGAATAACAAGTTTATTACATGCGAATCCTATTTGGAACCTACTCAATTCACCATGATACTTGGATTCCTTTCCTTAAAATGTTGCTCGATATTGAAAAGCAAACTCATACAAGCATGTCCCATTGGGAACTCACTGAATTCGCCTAGAAATTTTGATTCCATTCGTGAAAATTTTTCTATATCCCGAACAGTCCACTTATTACTACTTTGGCCTATTGGGAACTAACCGAGTTCACCATGTTACACAGATTCGGCTCACCAAATTTTTATAAATCTTGAAAAGTACACATATTACAAGAGCAGGCTACTAGGAACTAACTGAATTCACCAAGAAACAGTGTTTCAGTTCGTTAAAACGTTGCTCTATCTTGAATAACAAGTTTATTACATGCGAATCCTATTGGGAACCTATGCAATTCACCATGATACTTGGATTCCGTTCCTTAAAATGTTGCTCGATAATGAAAAGCAAACTCATACAAGCATGCCCATTGGGAACTCAGTGAATTCGCCTAGAAATTTTGATTCCATTCGTGAAAATTTTTCTATATCCCGAACAGTCCGCTTATTACTACTGCGGCCTATTGGGAACTAACCGAAATCACCATGTTACTCAGATTCGACTCACCAAATTTTTATAAATCTTTAAAAGTACAAATATTACAAGTGCAGGGTACTAGGATCTAACTGAATTCACATAGAAACAGTGTTTCAGATCGTTAAAACGTTGCTCTATCTTGAATAACAAGCTTATTACATGCGAATCCTATTGGGAACCTACTCGATTCACTATGATACTTAGATTCCGTTCCTTAAAATGTTGCTCGATATTGAAAAGCAAACTCATAAAAGCATGTCCCATTGGGAACTCAATGAATTCGCCTAGAAATTTTGATTCCATTCGTGAAAATTTTTCTATATCCCGAACGGTCCACTTATTACTACAGCGGCCTATTGGGAACTAACCGAATTCACCATGTTACTCAGATTCGGCTCACCAAATTTTTAAAAATCTTGAAAAGTACACATATTACAAGAGCAGGCTACTGGGATCTAACTGAATTCACAAAGTAACAGTGTTTCAGTTCGTTAAAACGTTGCTCTATCTTGAATAACAAGCTTATTACATGCGAATCCTATTGGGAACCTTCTCAATTCACCATGATACTTAGATTCCGTTCCTTAAAATATTGCTCGATATTGAAAAGCAAACTCATACATGCATGTCCCATTGGGACTCACTGAATTAGGCTAGAAATTTTGATTCCATTTGTGAAAATTTTTCTATATCCCGAAAAGTCCACTTATTACTACTGCGGCCTATTGGGAACTAACCGAATTCACCATGTTACTCAGATTCGGCTCACCAAATTTTTATAAATCTTGAAAAGTACACATATTACAAGAGCAGGCTACTAGGAACTAACTGAATTCACAAAGAAACAGTGTTTCAGTTCGTTAAAACGTTGCTCTATCTTGAATAGCAAGCTTATTACATGCAAATCCTATTGGGAACGTACTCAATTCACCATGATACTTGGATTCCGTTCCTTAAAATGTTGCCCGATATTGAAAAGCAAACTCATACAAGCATGTCCCATTGGGAACTCACTGAATTCGCCTAGACATTTTGATTCCATTTGTGAAAATTTTTCTATATCCCGAACAGTCCACTTATTACTACTGCGGCCTATAGGGAACTAACCGAATTCACCATGTTACTCAGATTAGGCTCACCAAATTTTTATAAATCTTTCAAAGTACACATATTACAAGAGCAGGCTACTAGGAACTAACTGAATTCACAAAGAAACAGTGTTTCAGTTCGTTAAAACGTTGCTCTATCTTGAATAACAAGCTTATTACATGCGAATCCTATTGGGAACCTACTCAATTCACTATGATACTTAGATTCCGTTCCTTAAAATGTTCCTCGATATTGAAAAGCAAACTCATAAAAGCATGTCCCATTGGGAACTCAATGAATTCGCCTAGAAATTTGATTCCATTTGTGAAAATTTTTCTATATCCCGAAAAGTCCACTTATTAATACTGCGGCCTATTGGGAACTAACCGAATTCACCATGTTACTCAGATTCGGCTCACCAAATTTTTATAAATCTTGAAAAGTACACGTATTACAAGAGCAGGCTACTAGGAACTAACTGAATTCACCAAGAAACAGTGTTTCAGTTCGTTAAAACGTTGCTCTATCTTGAATAACAAGCTTATTACATGCGAATCCTATTGGGAACCTATTCAATTCACCATGATACTTTCTTCCGTTCCTAAAAATGTTGCTCGATAATGAAAAGCAAACTCATACAAGCATGCCCATTGGGAAATCACTGAATTCGCCTAGAAATTTTGATTCCATTCGTAAAAATTTTTCTATATCCCGAACAGTCCACTTATTACTACTGCGGCCTATTGGGAACTAACCGAAATCACCATGTTACTCAGATTCGACTCACCAAATTTTTATAAATCTTTAAAAGTACAAATATTACAAGAGCAGGGTACTAGGATCTAACTGAATTCACAAAGAAACAGTGTTTCAGTTCGTTAAAACGTTGCTCTATCTTGAATAACAAGCTTATTACATGCGAATCTTATTGGGAACCTACTCAATTCACCATGATACTTTGATTCCGTTCCTTAAAATGTTGCTCGATATTGAAAAGCAAACTCATACATGCATGTCCCATTGGGAACTCAGTGAATTCGCCTAGAAATTTTGATTCCATTTTGAAAATTTTTCTATATCCCGAACAGTCCACTTATTACTACTGCGGCCTACTGGGAACTAACCGAATTCACCATGTTACTCAGATTCGGCTCACCAAATTTTTATAAATCTTTCAAAGTACACATATTAAAAGAGCAGGCTACTGGGAAGTAACTGAATTCACAAAAAAACAGTGTTTCAGTTCGTTAAAACGTTGCTCTATCTTGAATAACAAGTTTATTACATGCGAATCCTATTTGGAACCTACTCAATTCACCATGATACTTGGATTCCTTTCCTTAAAATGTTGCTCGATATTGAAAAGCAAACTCATACAAGCATGTCCCATTGGGAACTCACTGAATTCGCCTAGAAATTTTGATTCCATTCGTGAAAATTTTTCTATATCCCGAACAGTCCACTTATTACTACTTTGGCCTATTGGGAACTAACCGAGTTCACCATGTTACACAGATTCGGCTCACCAAATTTTTATAAATCTTGAAAAGTACACATATTACAAGAGCAGGCTACTAGGAACTAACTGAATTCACCAAGAAACAGTGTTTCAGTTCGTTAAAACGTTGCTCTATCTTGAATAACAAGTTTATTACATGCGAATCCTATTGGGAACCTATGCAATTCACCATGATACTTGGATTCCGTTCCTTAAAATGTTGCTCGATAATGAAAAGCAAACTCATACAAGCATGCCCATTGGGAACTCAGTGAATTCGCCTAGAAATTTTGATTCCATTCGTGAAAATTTTTCTATATCCCGAACAGTCCGCTTATTACTACTGCGGCCTATTGGGAACTAACCGAAATCACCATGTTACTCAGATTCGACTCACCAAATTTTTATAAATCTTTAAAAGTACAAATATTACAAGTGCAGGGTACTAGGATCTAACTGAATTCACATAGAAACAGTGTTTCAGATCGTTAAAACGTTGCTCTATCTTGAATAACAAGCTTATTACATGCGAATCCTATTGGGAACCTACTCGATTCACTATGATACTTAGATTCCGTTCCTTAAAATGTTGCTCGATATTGAAAAGCAAACTCATAAAAGCATGTCCCATTGGGAACTCAATGAATTCGCCTAGAAATTTTGATTCCATTCGTGAAAATTTTTCTATATCCCGAACGGTCCACTTATTACTACAGCGGCCTATTGGGAACTAACCGAATTCACCATGTTACTCAGATTCGGCTCACCAAATTTTTAAAAATCTTGAAAAGTACACATATTACAAGAGCAGGCTACTGGGATCTAACTGAATTCACAAAGTAACAGTGTTTCAGTTCGTTAAAACGTTGCTCTATCTTGAATAACAAGCTTATTACATGCGAATCCTATTGGGAACCTTCTCAATTCACCATGATACTTAGATTCCGTTCCTTAAAATATTGCTCGATATTGAAAAGCAAACTCATACATGCATGTCCCATTGGGACTCACTGAATTAGGCTAGAAATTTTGATTCCATTTGTGAAAATTTTTCTATATCCCGAAAAGTCCACTTATTACTACTGCGGCCTATTGGGAACTAACCGAATTCACCATGTTACTCAGATTCGGCTCACCAAATTTTTATAAATCTTGAAAAGTACACATATTACAAGAGCAGGCTACTAGGAACTAACTGAATTCACAAAGAAACAGTGTTTCAGTTCGTTAAAACGTTGCTCTATCTTGAATAGCAAGCTTATTACATGCAAATCCTATTGGGAACGTACTCAATTCACCATGATACTTGGATTCCGTTCCTTAAAATGTTGCTCGATGTTGAAAAGGAAACTCATACAAGCATGTCCCTTTGGGAACTCATTGAATTCGCCTAGAAATTTTGATTCCATTCGTGAAAATTTTTCTATATCCCGAACAGTCCACTTATTACTACTCCGGCCAATTGGGAACTAACCGAATTCACCATGTTACTCAGATTAGGCTCACCAAATTTTTATAAATCTTTCAAAGTACACATATTACAAGAGCAGGCTACTAGGATCTAACTGAATTCACAAAGTAACAGTGTTTCAGTTCGTTAAAACGTTGCTCTATCTTGAATAACAAGCTTATTACATGCGAATCCTATTGGGAACCTTCTCAATTCACCATGATACTTAGATTCCGTTCCTTAAAATGTTGCTCGATATTGAAAAGCAAACTCATACATGCATGTCCCATTGGGAACTCAGTGAATTCGCCTAGAAATTTTGATTCCATTTTGAAAATTTTTCTATATCCCGAACAGTCCACTTATTACTACTGCGGCCTACTGGGAACTAACCGAATTCACCATGTTACTCAGATTCGGCTCACCAAATTTTTATAAATCTTTCAAAGTACACATATTACAAGAGCAGGCTACTGGGAAGTAACTGAATTCACAAAGAAACAGTGTTTCAGTTCGTTAAAACGTTGCTCTATCTTGAATAACAAGTTTATTACATGCGAATCCTATTTGGAACCTACTCAATTCACCATGATACTTGGATTCCTTTCCTTAAAATGTTGCTCGATATTGAAAAGCAAACTCATACAAGCATGTCCCATTGGGAACTCACTGAATTCGCCTAGAAATTTTGATTCCATTCGTGAAAATTTTTCTATATCCCGAACAGTCCACTTATTACTACTTTGGCCTATTGGGAACTAACCGAGTTCACCATGTTACACAGATTCGGCTCACCAAATTTTTATAAATCTTGAAAAGTACACATATTACAAGAGCAGGCTACTAGGAACTAACTGAATTCACCAAGAAACAGTGTTTCAGTTCGTTAAAACGTTGCTCTATCTTGAATAACAAGTTTATTACATGCGAATCCTATTGGGAACCTATGCAATTCACCATGATACTTGGATTCCGTTCCTTAAAATGTTGCTCGATAATGAAAAGCAAACTCATACAAGCATGCCCATTGGGAACTCAGTGAATTCGCCTAGAAATTTTGATTCCATTCGTGAAAATTTTTCTATATCCCGAACAGTCCGCTTATTACTACTGCGGCCTATTGGGAACTAACCGAAATCACCATGTTACTCAGATTCGACTCACCAAATTTTTATAAATCTTTAAAAGTACAAATATTACAAGTGCAGGGTACTAGGATCTAACTGAATTCACATAGAAACAGTGTTTCAGATCGTTAAAACGTTGCTCTATCTTGAATAACAAGCTTATTACATGCGAATCCTATTGGGAACCTACTCGATTCACTATGATACTTAGATTCCGTTCCTTAAAATGTTGCTCGATATTAAAAAGCAAACTCATAAAAGCATGTCCCATTGGGAACTCAATGAATTCGCCTAGAAATTTTGATTCCATTCGTGAAAATTTTTCTATATCCCGAACAGTCCACTTATTACTACTGCGGCCTATTGGGAACTAACCGAATTCACCATGTTACTCAGATTCGGCTCACCAAATTTTTAAAAATCTTGAAAAGTACACATATTACAAGAGCAGGCTACTGGGATCTAACTGAATTCACAAAGTAACAGTGTTTCAGTTCGTTAAAACGTTGCTCTATCTTGAATAACAAGCTTATTACATGCGAATCCTATTGGGAACCTTCTCAATTCACCATGATACTTAGATTCCGTTCCTTAAAATATTGCTCGATATTGAAAAGCAAACTCATACATGCATGTCCCATTGGGACTCACTGAATTAGGCTAGAAATTTTGATTCCATTTGTGAAAATTTTTCTATATCCCGAAAAGTCCACTTATTACTACTCGGCCTATTGGGAACTAACCGAATTCACCATGTTACTCAGATTCGGCTCACCAAATTTTTATAAATCTTGAAAAGTACACATATTACAAGAGCAGGCTACTAGGAACTAACTGAATTCACAAAGAAACAGTGTTTCAGTTCGTTAAAACGTTGCTCTATCTTGAATAGCAAGCTTATTACATGCAAATCCTATTGGGAACGTACTCAATTCACCATGATACTTGGATTCCGTTCCTTAAAATGTTGCTCGATGTTGAAAAGGAAACTCATACAAGCATGTCCCTTTGGGAACTCATTGAATTCGCCTAGAAATTTTGATTCCATTCGTGAAAATTTTTCTATATCCCGAACAGTCCACTTATTACTACTCCGGCCAATTGGGAACTAACCGAATTCACCATGTTACTCAGATTAGGCTCACCAAATTTTTATAAATCTTTCAAAGTACACATATTACAAGAGCAGGCTACTAGGATCTAACTGAATTCACAAACAAACAGTGTTTCAGTTCGTTAAAACGTTGCTCTATCTTGAATAACAAGCTTATTACATGCGAATCCTATTGGGAACCTACTCAATTCACCATGCTACTTGGATTCCGTTCCTTAAAATGTTGCTCGATATTGAAAAGCAAACTCATACAAGCATGTCCCATTGGGAACTCACTGAATTCGCCTAGACATTTTGATTCCATTTGTGAAAATTTTTCTATATCCCGAACAGTCCACTTATTACTACTGCGGCCTATTGGGAACTAACCGAATTCACCATGTTACTCAGATTCGGCTCACCAAATTTTTATAAATCTTGAAAGGTAAACATATTACAAGAGCAGGCTACTAGGAACTAACTGAATTCACAAAGAAACAGTGTTTCAGTTCGTTAAAACGTTGCTCTATCTTGAATAACAAGCTTATTACATGCGAATCCTATTTGGAACCTACTCAATTCACCATGATACTTGGATTCCTTTCCTTAAAATGTTGCTCGATATTGAAAAGCAAACTCATACAAGCATGTCCCATTGGGAACTCACTGAATTCGCCTAGAAATTTTGATTCCATTCGTGAAAATTTTTCTATATCGAACAGTCCACTTATTACTACTGCCGCCTATTGGGAACTAACCGAATTCACCATGTTACTCAGATTCGGCTCACCAATTGTTTATAAATCTTTAAAAGTACACATATTACAAGAGCAGGTACTGGGAACTAACTGAATTCACAAAGAAACAGTGTCTCAGTTCGTTAAAACATTGCTCTATTTTGAATAACAAGCTTATTTCATGCCAATCCTGTTGGGAACCTACTCAATTCAACATGATACTTAGATTCCATTCCTTAAAATTGTTGCTCGATATTGAAAAGCAAACTCATACACGCATGTCCCATTGGGAACTCAGTGAATTCGCCTAGAAATTTTGATTCCATTCGTGAAAATTTTTCTATATCCCGAACAGTCCACTTATTACTACTGCGGCCTATTGGGAACTAACCGAATTCACCATGCTACTGAGATTCGGCTCAACAAATTTTTATAAATCTTTAAAAGTACACATATTACAAGAGCAGGCTACTGGGAACTAACTGAATTCACAAAGAAACAGTGTTTCACTTCGTTAAAACGTTGCTCTATCTTGAATAGCAAGCTTATTACATGCAGATCCTATTGGGAACGTACTCAATTCACCATGATACTTGGATTCCGTTCCTAAAAATGTTGCTCGATATTGAAAAGTAAACTCATACAAGCATGTCCCTTTGGGAACTCATTGAATTCGCCTAGAAATTTTGATTCCATTCGTGAAAATTTTTCTATATCCCGAACAGTCCACTTATTACTACTGCGGCCTTTTGGGAACTAACCGAATTCACCATGTTACTCAGATTAGGCTCACCAAATTTTTATAAATCTTTCAAAGTACACATATTACAAGAGCAGGCTACTAGGATCTAACTGAATTCACAAACAAACAGTGTTTCAGTTCGTTAAACGTTGCTCTATCTTGAATAACAAGCTTATTACATGCGAATCCTATTGGGAACCTACTCAATTCACCATGCTACTTGGATTCCGTTCCTTAAAATGTTGCTCGATATTGAAAAGCAAACTCATACAAGCATGTCCCATTGGGAACTCACTGAATTCGCCTAGACATTTTGATTCCATTTGTGAAAATTTTTCTATATCGAACAGTCCACTTATTACTACTGCGGCCTATTGGGAACTAACCGAATTCACCATGTTACTCAGATTAGGCTCACCAAATTTTTATAAATCTTTCAAAGTACACATATTACAAGAGCAGGCTACTAGGATCTAACTGAATTCACTAAGAAACAGTGTTTCAGTTCGTTAAAACGTTGCTCTATCTTGAATAACAAGCTTATTACATGCGAATCCTATTGGGAACCTACTCAATTCACCATGCTACTTGGATTCCGTTCCTTAAATTGTTGCTCGATATTGAAAAGCAAACTCATACAAGCATGTCCCATTGGGAACTCACTGAATTCGCCTAGACATTTTGATTCCATTTGTGAAAATTTTTCTATATCCCGAACAGTCCACTTATTACTACTGCGGCCTAATGGGAACTAACCGAATTCACCATGTTACTCAGATTCGGCTCACCAAATTTTTATAAATCTTGAAAGGTACACATATTACAAGAGCAGGCTACTAGGAACTAACTGAATTCACAAAGAAACAGTGTTTCAGTTCGTTAAAACGTTGCTCTATCTTGAATAACAAGCTTATTACATGCGAATCCTATTGGGAACCTACTCAATTCACCATGATACTTGGATTCCTTTCCTTAAAATGTTGCTCGATATTGAAAAGCAAACTCATACAAGCATGTCCCATTGGGAACTCACTGAATTCGCCTAGAAATTTTGATTCCATTCGTGAAAATTTTTCTATATCCCAAACAGTCCACTTATTACTACTGCCACCTATTGGGAACTAACCGAATTCACCATGTTACTCAGATTCGGCTCACCAATTGTTTATAAATCTTTAAAAGTACACATATTACAAGAGCATGCTACTGGGAACTAACTGAATTCACAAAGATACAGTGTCTCAGTTCGTTAAAAATTTGCTCTATCTTGAATAACAAGTTTTTTCATGCCAATCCTGTTGGGAACCTACTCAATTCAACATGATACTTAGATTCCATTCCTTAAAATTGTTGCTCGATATTGAAAAGCAAACTCATACACGCATGTCCCATTGGGAACTCAGTGAATTCGCCTAGAAATTTTGATTCCATTCGTGAAAATTTTTCTATATCCCGAACAGTCCACTTATTACTACTGCGGCCTATTGGGAACTAACCGAATTCACCATGTTACTGAGATTCGGCTCAACAAATTTTTATAAATCTTTAAAAGTACACATATTACAAGAGCAGGCTACTGGGAACTAACTGAATTCACAAAGAAACAGTGTCTCAGTTCGTTTAAACGTTGCTCTATCTTGAATAACAAGCTTATGACATGCGGATCCTATTGGGAACATACTTAATTCACCATGATATTTAGATTCCGTTCCTTAAAATTTTGCTCCATATTGAAAAGCAAAGTCATACAAGCATGTCCCATTGGGAAATCACTGACTTCGCCTAGAAATTTTGATTCCATTCGTGAAAATTTTTCTATATCCCGAACAGTCCACTTATTACTACTGCGGCCTATTGGGAACTAACAGAATTCACCATGTTACTCAGATACGGCTCACCAAATTTATATAAATCTTTAAAAGTACACATATTACAAGAGCAGGCTACTGGGAACTAACTGAATTCACAAAGAAACAGTGTTTCAGTTCGTTTAAACGTTGCTCTATCTTGAATAGCAAGCTTATTACATGCAAATCCTATTGGGAACGTACTCAATTCACCATGATACTTGGATTCCGTTCCTAAAAATGTTGCTCGATATTGAAAAGCAAACTCATACAAGCATGTCCCTTTGGGAACTCATTGAATTCGCCTAGAAATTTTGATTCCATTCGTGAAAATTTTTCTATATCCCGAACAGTCCACTTATTACTACTGCGGCCTTTTGGGAACTAACCGAATTCACCATGTTACTCAGATTAGGCTCACCAAATTTTTATAAATCTTTCAAAGTACACATATTACAAGAGCAGGCTACTAGGATCTAACTGAATTCACAAACAAACAGTGTTTCAGTTCGTTAAAACGTTGCTCTATCTTGAATAACAAGCTTATTACATGCGAATCCTATTGGGAACCTACTAAATTCACCATGCTACTTGGATTCCGTTCCTTAAAATGTTGCTCGATATTGAAAAGCAAACTCATACACGCATGTCCCATTGGGAACTCACTGAATTCGCCTAGACATTTTGATTCCATTTGTGAAAATTTTTCTATATCCGAACAGTCAACTTATTACTACTGCGTCCTATTGGGAACTAACCGAATTCACCATGTTACTCAGATTAGGCTCACCAAATTTTTATAAATCTTTCAAAGTACACATATTACAAGAGCAGGCTACTAGGATCTAACTGAATTCACAAAGAACAGTGTTTCAGTTCGTTAAAACGTTGCTCTATCTTGAATAACAAGCTTATTACATGCGAATCCTATTGGGAACCTACTCAATTCACCATGCTACTTGGATTCCGTTCCTTAAATTGTTGCTCGATATTGAAAAGCAAACTCATACAAGCATGTCCCATTGGGAACTCACTGAATTCGCCTAGACATTTTGATTCCATTTGTGAAAATTTTTCTATATCCCGAACAGTCCACTTATTACTACTGCGGCCTATTGGGAACTAACAGAATTCACCATGTTACTCAGATTCGGCTCACCAAATTTTTATAAATCTTGAAAGGTACACATATAACAAGAGCAGGCTACTAGGAACTAACTGAATTCACAAAGAAACAGTGTTTCACTTCATTAAAACGTTGCTCTATCTTGAATAACAAGCTTATTACATGCGAATCCTATTGGGAACCTACTCAATTCACCATGATACTTGGATTCCTTTCCTTAAAATGTTGCTCGATATTGAAAAGCAAACTCATACAAGCATGTCCCATTGGGAACTCACTGAATTCGCCTAGAAATTTTGATTCCATTCGTGAAAATTTTTCTATATCCCGAACAGTCCACTTATTACTACTGCCGCCTATTGGGAACTAACCGAATTCACCATTTTACTCAGATTCGACTCACCAATTGTTTATAAATCTTTAAAAGTACACATATTACAAGAGCAGGTACTGGGAACTAACTGAATTCACAAAGAAACAGTGTCTCAGTTCGTTAAAACATTGCTCTATCTTGAATAACAAGCTTATTTCATGCCAATCCTGTTGGGAACCTACTCAATTCAACATGATACTTAGATTCCATTCCTTAAAATTGTTGCTCGATATTGAAAAGCAAACTCATACACGCATGTCCCATTGGGAACTCAGTGAATTTGCCTAGAAATTTTGATTCCATTCGTGAAAATTTTTCTATATCCCGAACAGTCCACTTATTACTACTGCGGCCTATTGGGAACTAACCGAATTCACCATGTTACTGAGATTCGGCTCAACAAATTTTTATAAATCTTTAAAAGTACACATATTACAAGAGCAGGCTACTGGGAACTAACTGAATTCACAAAGAAACAGTGTCTCAGTTCGTTTAAACGTTGCTCTATCTTGAATAACAAGCTTATGACATGCGGATCCTATTGGGAACATACTGAATTCACCATGATATTTAAATTCCGTTCCTTAAAATTTTGCTCGATATTGAAAAGCAAACTCATAGAAGCATGTCCCATTGGGAAATCACTGACTTCGCCTAGAAATTTTGATTCCATTCGTGAAAATTTTTCTATATCCCGAACAGTCCACTTATTACTACTGCGGCCTATTGGGAACTAACAGAATTCACCATGTTACTCAGATACGGCTCACCAAATTTATATAAATCTTTAAAAGTACACACATTACAAGAGCATGCTACTAGGAACTAACTGAATTCACAAAGAAACAGTGTCTCAGTTAGTTTAAACATTTCTCTATCTTGAATAACAAGCTTATTTCATGCGAATCCTATTGGGAACCTACTGAATTCACCATGATACTTAGATTCCGTTGCTTAAAGTGTTGGTCGATATTGAAAAGCAAACTCATACTAGCATGTCCCATTGGGAACTCACTGAATTCGATCGAAATTTTGATTCCATTCGTGAAAATTTTTCTACATCCCGAACAGTCCACTTATTACTACTGCGGCCTATTGGGAACTAACCGAATTCACCATGTTACTCAGATTCGGCTCACCAAATTTTTATAAATCTTTAAAAGTACACATATTACAAGAGCAGGCTACTAGGAACTAACTGAATTCACAAAGAAACAGTGTCTCAGTTCGTTAAAACATTGCTCTATCTTCAATAACAAGCTGATTTCATGCGAATCCTATTGGGAACCTACTCAATTCACCATGATACTTAGATTCCTTTCTTTAAAATGTTGCTCCATATTGAAAGGCAAACTCATACAAGCATGTCCCAATGGGAACTCACGGAATTCGCCTTGAAATTTTAATTCCATTCGTGAAAATTTTTCTATATCCCGAACAGTCCACTTATTACTACTGTGGCCTACTGGGAACTAACAGAATTCACCATGTTACTCAGATACGGCTCACCAAATTTTCGTAAATCTTTAAAAGTACACATATTACAAGAGCAGGCTACTAGGAAATAACTGAATTCACAAAAAAACAGTGTCTAAGTTCGTTAAAACATTGGTCTATCTTGAATAACAAGCTTATTTCATGCGAATCCTATTGGGAACCTACTGAATTCACCATGATACTTAGATTCCGTTCCTTAAAATGTTGCTCGATATTGAAAGGCAAACTCATACAAGCATGTCCCATTTGGAACTCACTGAATTCGCCTAGAAATTTTGATTCCATTCGTGAAAATTTTCTATATCCCGCAGTGTCCACTTATTACTACTGCGGCCTATTGGGAACTAACCGAATTCACCATGTTACTCAGAATCGGCTCATCAAATTTTTATAAATCTTTAAAAATACACATATTACAAGAGCAGGCTACAGGGAACTTCTGAATTCACAAAGAAACAGTGTCTCAGTTGGTTAAAACGTTGCTCTATCTTGAATAAGAAGATTATTACATGCGAATCCTATTGGGAACCTACTGAATTCACCATGATACTTAGATTCCGTTCCTTAAAATGTTGCTCGATATTGAAAGGCAAACTCATACAAGCATGTCCCATTGGGAACTCACTGAATTCGCCTAGAAATTTTGATTCCATTCGTGAAAATTTTTCTGTATCCCGAACAGTCCACTTATTACTACTGCGGCCTATTGGGAACTAACCGAATTCACCATGTTACTCAGATTCGGCTCACCAAATTTTCATAAATCTAAAAGTACACATATTACAAGAGCAGGGTACTGGGAACTAACTGAATTCACAAAGAAACAGTGTCTCACTTCGTTTAAACGTTGCTCTATCTTGAATAACAAGCTTATTACATGCGAATCCTATTGGGAACCTACTGAATACACCTGATACTAGATTCCGTTCCTTAAAATGTTGCTTGATATTCAAAACCAATCTCATACAAGCATGTCCCATTGGGAACTCACTGAATTCGCCTAGAAATTTTGATTCCATTCGTGAAAATTTTTCTATATCCCGAACAGTCCACTTATTACTACTACCGCCTATTGGGAACTAACCGAGTTCACCATGTTACTCAGATTCGGCTCAACAAATTTTTATAAATCTTTAAAAATACACATATTAGAAGAGCAGCCTACCCGGAATTAACTGAATGCACAAAGAAACAGTGTCTCAGTGGGTTAAAACGTTGCTCTATCTTGAATAACAAGCTTATTACATGCGAATCCTAGTGGGAACCTACTCAATTCACCATGATACTTGGCTTCCGTTCCTTAAAATGTTGTTCGATAATGAAAAGCAAACTCATACAAGCATGCCCATTGGGAAATCACTGAATTCGCCTAGAAATTTTGATTCCATTCGTGAAAATTTTTCTATATACCGAACAGTCCACTTATTACTACTGCGGCCTATTGGGAACTAACCGAAATCACCATGTTACTCAGATTCGACTCACCAAATTTTTATAAATCTTTAAAAGTACAAATATTACAAGAGCAGGCTACTAGGATCTAACTGAATTCACAAAGAAACAGTGTTTCAGTTCGTTAAAACGTTGCTCTATCTTGAATAACAAGCTTATTACATGCGAATCCTATTGGGAACCTACTCAATTCACCATGATACTTTGATTCCGTTCCTTAAAATGTTGCTCGATATTGAAAAGCAAACTCATACAAGCATGTCCCATTGGGAACTCAGTGAATTCGCCTAGAAATTTTGATTCCATTCGTGAAAATTTTTCTATATCCCGAACAGTCCTCTTATTACTACTGCGGCCTACTGGGAACTAACCGAATTCACCATGTTACTCAGATTCGGCTCACCAAATTTTTATAAATCTTTCAAAGTACACATATTACAAGAGCAGGTTACTGGGAACTAACTGAATTCACAAAGAAACAGTGTTTCAGTTCGTAAAAACGTTGCTCTATCTTGAATAACAAGCTTACTACATGCGAATCCTGTTGGGAACCTACTCAATTCACCATGATACTTGGATTCCGTTCCTTAAAATGTTGCTCGATATTGAAAAGCAAACTCATACAAGCATGTCCCATTTGGAACTCAGTGAATTCGCCTAGAAATTTTGATTCCATTCGTGAAAATTTTTCTATATCCCGAACAGTCCACTTATTACTACTTTGGCCTATTGGGAACTAACCGAGTTCACCATGTTACTCATATTCGGCTCACCAAATTTTTATAAATCTTGAAAAGTACACATATTACAAGAGCAGGCTACTAGGAACTAACTGAATTCACCAAGAAACAGTGTTTCAGTTCGTTAAACGTTGCTCTATCTTGAATAACAAGCTTATTACATGTGAATCCTATTGGGAACCTATTCAATTCAACATGATACTTGGATTCCGTTCCTTAAAATGTTGCTCGATAATGAAAAGTAAACTCATATAAGCATGCCCATTGGGAACTCACTGAATTCGCCTAGAAATTTTGATTCCATTCGTGAAAATTTTTCTATATCCCGAACAGTCCGCTTATTACTACTGCGGCCTATTGGGAACTAACCGAATTCACCATGTTACTCAGATTAGGCTCACCAAATTTTTATAAATCTTTCAAAGTACACATATTACAAGAGCAGGCTACTAGGAACTAACTGAATTCACCAAGAAACAGTGTTTCAGTTCGTTAAACGTTGCTCTATCTTGAATAACAAGCTTATTACATGTGAATCCTATTGGGAACCTATTCAATTCAACATGATACCTGGATTCCGTTCCTTAAAATGTTGCTCGATAATGAAAAGCAAACTCATACAAGCATGCCCATTGGAAACTCACTGAATTCGCCTAGAAATTTTGATTCCATTCATGAAAATTTTTCTATATCCCGAACAGTCCACTTATTACCTCTGCGGCCTATTGGGAACTAAACGAAATCACCATGTTACTCAGATTCGGCTCACCAAATTTTTATAAATCTTTAAAAGTACAAATATTACAAGAGCAGGCTACTAGGATCTAACTGAATTCACAAAGAAACAGTGTTTCAGTTCGTTAAATCGTTGCTCTATCTTGAATAACAAGCTTATTACATGCGAATCTATTGGGAACCTACTCAATTCACCATGCTACTTGGATTCCGTTCCTTAAAATGTTGCTCGATATTGAAAAGCAAACTCATACAAGCATGTCCCATTGGGAACTCACTGAATTCGCCTAGACATTTCGATTCCATTTGTGAAAATTTTTCTATATCCCGAACAGTCCACTTATTACTACTGCGGCCTATTGGGAACTAACCGAATTCACCATGTTACTCAGATTCGGCTCACCAATATTTTATAAATCTTGAAAGGTACACATATTACAAGAGCAGGCTACTAGGAACTAACTGAATTCACAAAGAAACAGTGTTTCAGTTCGTTAAAACGTTGCTCTATCTTGAATAACAAGCTTATTACATGCGAATCCTATTTGGAACCTACTCAATTCACCATGATACTTGGATTCCTTTCCTTAAAATGTTGCTCGATATTGAAAAGCAAACTCATACAAGCATGTCCCATTGGGAACTCACTGAATTCGCCTAGAAATTTTGATTCCATTCGTGAAAATTTTTCTATATCCCGAAAAGTCCACTTATTACTACTTTGGCCTATTGGGAACTAACCGAGTTCACCATGTTACTCAGATTCGGCTCACCAAATTTTTATAAATCTTGAAAAGTACACATATTACAAGAGCAGGCTACTAGGAACTAACTGAATTCACCAAAAAACAGTGTTTCAGTTCGTTAAAACGTTGCTCTATCTTGAATAACAAGCTTATGACATGCGAATCCTATTGGGAACCTACTCAATTCACCATGATACTTGGATTCCGTTCCTTAAAATGTTGCTCGATAATGAAAAGCAAACTCATACAAGCATTCCCATTGGGAACTCACTGAATTCGCATAGAAATTTTGATTCCATTCGTGAAAATTTTTCTATATCCCGAACTGTCCACTTATTACTACTGCGGACTATTGGAAACTAACCGAAATCACCATGTTACTCAGATTCGACTCACCAAATTTTTATAAATCTTTAAAAGTACAAATATTACAAGAGCAGGATACTAGGATCTAACTGAATTCACAAAGAAACAGTGTTTCAGTTCGTTAAAACGTTGCTCTATCTTGAATAACAAGCTTATTACATGCGAATCCTATTGGGAACCTACTCGATTCACTATGATACTTAGATTCCGTTCCTTAAAATGTTGCTCGATATTGAAAAGCAAACTCATAAAAGCATGTCCCATTGGGAACTCAATGAATTCGCCTAGACATTTTGATTCCATTCGTGAAAATTTTTCTATATCCCGAACAGTCCACTTATTACTACTGCGGCCTATTGAGAACTAACCGAATTCACCATGTTACTCAGATTCGGCTCACCAAATTTTTAAAAATCTTGAAAAGTACACATACTACAAGAGCAGGCTACTAGGATCTAACTGAATTCACAAAGTAACAGTGTTTCAGTTCGTTAAAACGTTGCTCTATCTTGAAAACAAGCTTATTACATGCGAATCCTATTGGGAACCTTCTCAATTCACCATGATACTTAGATTCCGTTCCTTAAAATATTGCTCGATATTGAAAAGCAAACTCATACAAGCATGTCCCATTGGGACTCACTGAATTCGCCTAGAAATTTTGATTCCATTTGTGAAAATTTTTCTATATCCCGAAAAGTCCACTTATTACTACTGCGGCCTATTGGGAACTAACCGAATTCACCATGTTACTCAGATTCGGCTCACCAAATTTTTATAAATCTTGAAAAGTACACATATTACAAGAGCAGGTTACTAGGAACTAACTGAATTCACAAAGAAACAGTGTTTCAGTTCGTTAAAACGTTGCTCTATCTTGAATAGCAAGCTTATTACATGCAAATCCTATTGGGAACGTACTCAATTCACCATGATACTTGGATTCCGTTCCTAAAAATGTTGCTCGATATTGAAAAGCAAACTCATACAAGCATGTCCCTTTGGGAACTCATTGAATTCGCCTAGAAATTTTGATTCCATTCGTGAAAATTTTTCTATATCCCGAACAGTCCACTTATTACTACTGCGGCCTATTGGGAACTAACCGAATTCACCATGTTACTCAGATTAGGCTCACCAAATTTTTATAAATCTTTCAAAGTACACATATTACAAGAGCAGGCTACTAGGATCTAACTGAATTCACAAACAAACAGTGTTTCAGTTCGTTAAAACGTTGCTCTATCTTGAATAACAAGCTTATTACATGCGAATCCTATTGGGAACCTATTCAATTCAACATGATACCTGGATTCCGTTCCTTAAAATGTTGCTCGATAATGAAAAGCAAACTCATACAAGCATGCCCATTGGAAACTCACTGAATTCGCCTAGAAATTTTGATTCCATTCATGAAAATTTTTCTATATCCCGAACAGTCCACTTATTACCTCTGCGGCCTATTGGGAACTAAACGAAATCACCATGTTACTCAGATTCGGCTCACCAAATTTTTATAAATCTTTAAAAGTACAAATATTACAAGAGCAGGCTACTAGGATCTAACTGAATTCACAAAGAAACAGTGTTTCAGTTCGTTAAATCGTTGCTCTATCTTGAATAACAAGCTTATTACATGCGAATCTATTGGGAACCTACTCAATTCACCATGCTACTTGGATTCCGTTCCTTAAAATGTTGCTCGATATTGAAAAGCAAACTCATACAAGCATGTCCCATTGGGAACTCACTGAATTCGCCTAGACATTTCGATTCCATTTGTGAAAATTTTTCTATATCCCGAACAGTCCACTTATTACTACTGCGGCCTATTGGGAACTAACCGAATTCACCATGTTACTCAGATTCGGCTCACCAATATTTTATAAATCTTGAAAGGTACACATATTACAAGAGCAGGCTACTAGGAACTAACTGAATTCACAAAGAAACAGTGTTTCAGTTCGTTAAAACGTTGCTCTATCTTGAATAACAAGCTTATTACATGCGAATCCTATTTGGAACCTACTCAATTCACCATGATACTTGGATTGTTTCCTTAAAATGTTGCTCGATATTGAAAAGCAAACTCATACAAGCATGTCCCATTGGGAACTCACTGAATTCGCCTAGAAATTTGATTCCATTCGTGAAAATTTTTCTATATCCCGAAAAGTCCACTTATTACTACTTTGGCCTATTGGGAACTAACCGAGTTCACCATGTTACTCAGATTCGGCTCACCAAATTTTTATAAATCTTGAAAAGTACACATATTACAAGAGCAGGCTACTAGGAACTAACTGAATTCACCAAAAAACAGTGTTTCAGTTCGTTAAAACGTTGCTCTATCTTGAATAACAAGCTTATGACATGCGAATCCTATTGGGAACCTACTCAATTCACCATGATACTTGGATTCCGTTCCTTAAAATGTTGCTCGATAATGAAAAGCAAACTCATACAAGCATTCCCATTGGGAACTCACTGAATTCGCATAGAAATTTTGATTCCATTCGTGAAAATTTTTCTATATCCCGAACTGTCCACTTATTACTACTGCGGACTATTGGAAACTAACCGAAATCACCATGTTACTCAGATTCGACTCACCAAATTTTTATAAATCTTTAAAAGTACAAATATTACAAGAGCAGGATACTAGGATCTAACTGAATTCACAAAGAAACAGTGTTTCAGTTCGTTAAAACGTTGCTCTATCTTGAATAACAAGCTTATTACATGCGAATCCTATTGGGAACCTACTCGATTCACTATGATACTTAGATTCCGTTCCTTAAAATGTTGCTCGATATTGAAAAGCAAACTCATAAAAGCATGTCCCATTGGGAACTCAATGAATTCGCCTAGACATTTTGATTCCATTCGTGAAAATTTTTCTATATCCCGAACAGTCCACTTATTACTACTGCGGCCTATTGAGAACTAACCGAATTCACCATGTTACTCAGATTCGGCTCACCAAATTTTTAAAAATCTTGAAAAGTACACATACTACAAGAGCAGGCTACTAGGATCTAACTGAATTCACAAAGTAACAGTGTTTCAGTTCGTTAAAACGTTGCTCTATCTTGAAAACAAGCTTATTACATGCGAATCCTATTGGGAACCTTCTCAATTCACCATGATACTTAGATTCCGTTCCTTAAAATATTGCTCGATATTGAAAAGCAAACTCATACAAGCATGTCCCATTGGGACTCACTGAATTCGCCTAGAAATTTTGATTCCATTTGTGAAAATTTTTCTATATCCCGAAAAGTCCACTTATTACTACTGCGGCCTATTGGGAACTAACCGAATTCACCATGTTACTCAGATTCGGCTCACCAAATTTTTATAAATCTTGAAAAGTACACATATTACAAGAGCAGGTTACTAGGAACTAACTGAATTCACAAAGAAACAGTGTTTCAGTTCGTTAAAACGTTGCTCTATCTTGAATAGCAAGCTTATTACATGCAAATCCTATTGGGAACGTACTCAATTCACCATGATACTTGGATTCCGTTCCTAAAAATGTTGCTCGATATTGAAAAGCAAACTCATACAAGCATGTCCCTTTGGGAACTCATTGAATTCGCCTAGAAATTTTGATTCCATTCGTGAAAATTTTTCTATATCCCGAACAGTCCACTTATTACTACTGCGGCCTATTGGGAACTAACCGAATTCACCATGTTACTCAGATTAGGCTCACCAAATTTTTATAAATCTTTCAAAGTACACATATTACAAGAGCAGGCTACTAGGATCTAACTGAATTCACAAACAAACAGTGTTTCAGTTCGTTAAAACGTTGCTCTATCTTGAATAACAAGCTTATTACATTCGAATCCTATTGGGAACCTACTCAATTCACCATGCTACTTGGATTCCGTTCCTTAAAATGTTGCTCGATATTGAAAAGCAAACTCATACACGCATGTCCCATTGGGAACTCAGTAAATTCGCCTAGAAATTTTGATTCCATTCGTGAAAATTTTTCTATATCCCGAACAGTCCACTTATTACTACTGCGGCCTTTTGGGAACTAACCGAATTCACCATGTTACTGAGATTCGGCTCAACAAATTTTTATAAATCTTTAAAAGTACACATATTACAAGAGCAGGCATCTGGGAACTAACTGAATTCACAAAGAAACAGTGTCTCAGTTCGTTTAAACGTTGCTCTATCTTGAATAACAAGCTTATGACATGCGGATCCTATTGGGAACATACTGAATTCACCATGATAATTAGATTCCGTTCCTTAAAATGTTGCTCGATATTGAAAAGCAAACTCATACAAGCATGTCCCTTTGGGAAATCACTGACTTCGCCTAGAAATTTTGATTCCATTCGTGAAAATTTTTCTATATCCCGAACAGTCCACTTATTACTACTGCGGCCTATTGGGAACTAACAGAATTCACCATGTTACTCAGATACGGCTCACCAAATTTATATAAATCTTTAAAAGTACACACATTACAAGAGCAGGCTACTAGGAACTAACTGAATTCACAAAGAAACAGTGTCTCAGTTAGTTTAAACATTGCTCTATCTTGAATAACAAGCTTATTTCATGCGAATCCTATTGGGAATCAACTCAATTCACCATGATACTTGGATTCCGTTCCTTAAAATGTTGCTCGATATTGAAAAGCAAACTCATACAAGCATGTCCCATTGGGATCTCACTGAATTGGCCTAGAAATATTGGTTCCATTCGTGAAAATTTTTCTACATCCCGAACAGTCCACTTATTACTACTGCGGCCTATAGGGCACTAACCGAATTCACCATGTTACTCAGATTCGGCTCACCAAATTTTTTAAATCTTTAAAAATACACATATTACAAGAGCAGGCTACCCGGAACTTCTGAATTCACAAAGAAACAGTGTCTCAGTTGGTTAAAACGTTGCTCTATCTTGAATAACAATATTATTACATGCGAATCCTATTTGGAACCTACTCAATTCACCATGATACTTAGATTCCGTTCCTTAAAATGTTGCTCGATATTCAAAAGCAAACTCAATCAAGCATGTCCCATTGGGAACTCACTGAATTCGCCTAGAAATTTTGATTCCATTCGTGAAAAATTTTCTGTATCCCGAACAGTCCACTTATTACTACAGCGGCCTATTGGGAACTAACCGAATTCAACATGTTACTCAGATTCGGCTCACCAAATTTTTATAAATCTAAAAGCACACATATTACAAGAGCAGGGTACTGGGAACTAACTGAATTCACAAAGAAACAGTGTTTCAGTTTGTTAAAACGTTGCTGTATCTTGAATAACAAGCTTATTACATGCGAATCCTATTGGGAATCAACTCAATTCACCATGATACTTGGATTCCGTTCCTTAAAATGTTGCTCGATTTTGAAAAGCAAACTCATACAAGCATGTCCCATTGGGAACTCACTGAATTCGCCTAGAAATTTTGATTCCATTCGTGAAAATTTTTCTATATCCCGAACAGTCCACTTATTACTACTGCGGCCTATTGGGAACTAACCGAGTTCACCATGTTACTCAGATTCGGCTCACCAAATTTTTATAAATCTTGAAAAGTACACATATTACAAGAGCAGGCTACTAGGAACTAACTGAATTCACCAAGAAACAGTGTTTCAGTTCGTTAAAACGTTGCTCTATCTTGAATAACAAGCTTATTACATGCGAATCCGATTGGGAACCTATTCAATTCCCCATGATACTTAGAGTCCGTTCCTTAAAATGTTGCTCGATAATGAAATGCAAACTCATACACGCATGTCCCATTGGGAACTCACTGAATTCACCTAGAAATTTTGATTCCATTCGTGAAAATTTTTCTAAATCCCGAACAGTCCACTTATTACTACTGCGGCCTATTGGGAACTAACCGAATTCACCATGTTACTCAGATTAGGCTCACCAAATTTTTATAAATCTTTAAAAGTACACATATTACAAGAGCAGGCTACTAGGAACTAACTGAATTCACAAAGAAACAGTGTCTCAGGTCGTTTAAACGTTGCTCTATCTTGAATAACAAGCTGATTTCATGCGAAACCTATTGGGAACCTACTGAATTCACCATGAAAGTTAGATTCCGTTCCTTAAAATGTTGCTCCATATTGAAAAGCAAACTCATACATGCATGTCCCATTGGGATCTCACTGAATTGGCCTAGAAATATTGATTCCATTCGTGAAAATTTTTCTACATCCCGAACAGTCCACTTATTACTACTGCGGCCTATAGGGCACTAACCGAATTCACCATGTTACTCAGATTCGGCTCAACAAATTTTTATAAATCTTTAAAAGTACACATATTACAAGAGCAGGCTACCCGGAACTAACTGAATTCACAAAGAAACAGTGTCTCAGTTTGTTTAAACGTTGCTCTATCTTGAATAACAAGCTTATTACATGCGAATCCTATTGGGAACCTACTCAATTCACCATGATACTTGGATTCCTTTCCTTAAAATGTTGCTCGATATTGAAAAGCAAACTCATACAAGCATGTCCCATTGGGAACTCAGTGAATTCGCCTAGAAATTTTGATTCCATTCGTGAAAATTTTTCTATATCCCGAACAGTCCACTTATTACTACTGCGGCCTATTGGGAACTAACCGAATTCACCATGTTACTCAGATTCGGCTCACCAAATTTTTATAAATCTTTAAAAGTACACATATTACAAGAGCAGGCTACTAGGAACTAACTGAATTCACAAAGAAACAGTGTTTCAGTTCGTTAAATGTTGCTCTATCTTGAATAACAAGCTTATTACATGTGAATCCTATTGGGAACCGACTCAATTCACCATGATACTTAGAGACCGTTCCTTAAAATGTTGCTCGATAATGAAATGCAAACTCATACAACCATGTCCCAATGGGAACTCACTGAATTCGCCTTGAAATTTTAATTCCATTCGTGAAAATTTTTCTATATCCCGAAGAGTCCACTTATTACTACTGCGGCCTATTGGGATCTAAACGAATTCACCATGTAACTCAGAATCGGCTCACCAAATTTTTATAAATCTTTAAAATACACATATTACAAGAGCAGGCTACCCGGAATTAACTGAATTCACAAAGAAACAGTGTCTCAGTGGGTGAAAACGTTGCTCGATCTTGAATAACAAGCTTATTACATGCGAATCCTAGTGGGAACCTACTCAATTCACCATGATACTTAGATTCCATTCCTTAAAATGTTGCTCGATATTCAAAAGCAAACTCATACAAGCATGTCCCATTGGGAACTCACTGAATTCGCCTAGAAATTTTGATTCCATTCGTGAAAATTTTCCTACATCCCGAACAGTCCACTTATTACTACTGCGGCCTATTGGGAACTAACCGAATTCACCATGTTCCTCAGATTCGGCTCAACAAATTTTTACAAATCTTTAAAAGTACACATATTACAAGAGCTGTCTACTAGGAACTAATTGAATTCACAAAGAAACAGTTTCTCAGTTCGTTAAAACATTGCTCTATCTTGAATAACAAGCTGATTTCAATGCGAATCCTGTTGGGAAGCTACTCAATTCACCATGATACTTAGATTCCGTTCCTTAGAATTTTGCTCTATATTGAAAAGCAAACTCATACAAGCATGTCCCAATGGGATCTCACTGAATTCGCCTTGAAATTTTAATTCCATTCGTGAAAATTTTTCTATATCCCGAACAGTCCACTTATTACTACTGCGGCCTATTGGGCACTAACCGAATTCACCATGTTACTCAGATACGGCTCACCAAATTTTTATAAATCTTTAAAAGTACACATATTACAAGAGCAGGCTACTAGGAACTAACTGAATTCACAAATAAACAGTGTCTCAGTTCGTTTAAACGTTGCTCTATCTTGAATAACAAGCTTATTTCATGCGAATCCTATTGGGAACCTACTCAATTCACCATGATACTTAGATTCCGTTCCTTAAAATGTTGCTCCATATTGAAAAGCAAACTCATACAACTATGTCCCAATGGGAACTCACTGAATTCGCCTTGAAATTTTAATTCCATTCGTGAAAATTTTTCTATATCCCGAAGAGTCCACTTATTACTACTGCGGCCTATTGGGATCTAAACGAATTCACCATGTAACTCAGAATCGGCTCACCAAATTTTTATAAATCTTTAAAATACACATATTACAAGAGCAGGCTACCCGGAATTAACTGAATTCACAAAGAAACAGTGTCTCAGTGGGTTAAAACTTTGCTCTATCTTCAATAACAAGCTTATTACATGCGAATCCTAGGGGGAACCTACTCAATTCACCATGATACTTAGATTCCGTTCCTTAAAATGTTGCTCGATATTCAAAAGCAAACTCATACAAGCATGTCCCATTGGGAACTCACTGAATTCGCCTAGAAATTTTGATTCCATTCGTGAAAATTTTTCTATATCCCGAACAGTCCACTTATTACTACTGCGGCCTATTGGGAACTAACCGAATTCACCATGTTACTCAGATTCGGCTCACAAATTTTTATAAATCTTTAAAAGTACACATATTACAAGAGCAGGCTACTAGGAACTAACTGAATTCACAAAGAAACAGTCTCTCAGTTCGTTAAAACATTGCTCTATCTTGAATAACAAGCTTATTTCATGCGAATCCTATTGGGAACCTACTCAATTCACCATGATACTTAGATTCCGTTTTTTAAAATGCTGCTCGATATTGAAAAGCAAACTCATACAAGCATGTCCCATTGGGAACTCACTGAATTCGCCTAGAAATTTTGATTCCATCGTGAAAATTTTTCTATATCCCGAACAGTCCACTTATTAGTACTGCGGCCTATTGGGCACTAACCGAATTCACCATGTTACTCAGATTCGGCTCACCAAATTTTTATAAATCTTTAAAAGTACACATATTACAAGAGCAGGCTACCGGGAACTAACTGAATTCACAACGAAACAGTGTCTCAGATCATTAAAACGTTGCTCTATATCGAATAACACTCTTGTTACATGCGAATCCTATTGGGAACCTACTCAATTCACCATGATGCTTAGATTCCGTTCCTTAAAATGTTGCTCGATAATCAAAAGCAAACTCATACAAGCATGTCCCATTGGGAACTCACTGAATTCGCCTAGAAATTTTGATTCCATTCGTGAAAATTTTTCTATATCTCGAACAGTCCACTTATTACTACTGCGGCCTATTGGGAACTAAGCGAATTCACCATGTTACTCAGATTTGGCTCACCAAATTTTTATAAATTTTTTAAAGGACACATATTACAAGAGCAGGCTACTAGGAACTAACTGAATTCACAAAGAAACAGTGTCTCAGTTCGTTAAAACATTGCTCTATCTTGAATAACAAGCTGATTTCATGCGAATCCTATTGGGAACCTACTGAATTCACCATGATACTTAGACTCTGTTCCTTAAAATTTTGCTCCATATTGAAAAGCAAACTCATACACGCATGTCCCATTGGGAACTCACTAAATTCGCCTAGAAATTTTGATTCAATTCGTGAAAATTTTTCTATAATCCGGACAGTCCAATTATTACTACTGCCGCTTATTGTGAACTAACCGAATTCACCATGTTACTCAGATTCAGCTCACCAAATTTTTACAATTCTTTAAAAGTACACATATTATAAGAGCAGGCTACTGGGAACTAACTGAATTCACAAAGAAACAGTGTCTCAGTTCGTTAAAACATTGCTCTATCTTGAATAACAAGCTTATTTCATGGGAATCCTATTGGGACCCTACTCAATTCACCATGATACTTTGATTCCGTTCCTTAAAATGTTGCTCCATATTGAAAAGCAAACTCATACAACCATGTCCCAATGGGAACTCACTGAATTCACCTTGAAATTTTAATTCCATTCGTGAAAATTTTTCTATATCCCGAACAGTCCACTTATTACTACTGCGGCCTATTGGGAACTAACCGAATTCACCATGTTACTCAGAATCGGCTCACCAAATTTTAATAAATCTTTAAATATACATATATTACAAGAGCAGCCTACCCGGAATTAACTGAATTCACAAAGAAACAATGTCTCAGTTCATTTAAACGTTGCTCTATCTTGAATAACAAGCTTATTTCATGCGAATCCTAGTGGGAACCTACTCAATTCACCATAATACTTAGATTCCGTTCCTTAAAATGTTGCTCGATATTCAAAAGCAAACTCATACAAGCATGTCCCATTGGGAACTCACTGTATTCGCCTAGAAATTTTGATTCCATTCGTGAAAATTTTTCTATATCCCGAACAGTCCAGTTATTACTACTGCGGCCTTTTGGGAACTAAGCGAATTCACCATGTTACTCAGATTCGGCTCACCAAATTTTTATAAATCTTTAAAAGTACACATAACAAGAGCAGGCTACTAGGAACTAACAGAATTCGCAAAGAAACAGTGTCTCAGTTCGTTAAAACATTGCTCTATCTTGAATAACAAGCTGATTTCATGCGTATCCTGTTGAGAACCTCCTCAATTCACCATGATACTTAGATTCCGTTCCTTAAAATGTTGCTCCATATTGAAAAGCAAACTCATACAAGCATGTCCCAATGGGAACTCACTGAATTCGCCTTGAAATTTTAATTCCATTCGTGAAAATTTTTCTATATTCCGAACAGTCCACTTATTACTACTGCGGCCTATTGGGCACTAACCGAATTCACCATGTTACTCAGAATCGGCTCACCTAATTTTTATAGATCTTTAAAAATACACATATTACAAGAGCAGGCTACCGGGAACTAACTGAGTTCACAAAGAAACAGTTTCTCAGTTGGTTAATACGTTGCTCTATCTTGAATAACAAGCTTATTACATGCGAATCCTTTTGGGAACCTACTCAATTCACCATGATACTTAGATTCCGTTCCTTAAAATGTTGCTCGATATTCAAAAGCAAACTCATACAAGCATGTCCCGTTGGGAACTCACTGAATACGCCTCGAAATTTTGATTCCATTCTTGAAAATTTTCTATATCCTGAACAGTCCACTCATTACTACTGCGGCCTATTGGGAACTATACGAATTCACCATTTTACTCAGATTCGGCTCACCATATTTTTATAAATCTTTAAAAGTACACATATTACAAGAGCAGGCTACTAGGAACTAACTGAATTCACAAAGAAACAGTGTCTCAGTTCGTTAAAACATTGCTCTATCTTGAATAACAAGCTTATTTCATGCGAATCCTATTGGGAACCTACTCAATTCACCATGATACTTAGATTCCGTTCCTTAAAATGTTGCTAGAATGAAAAGCAAACTCATACAAGCATGTCCCATTGGGAACTCACTGAATTCGCCTAGAAATTTTGATTCCATTCGTGAAAATTTTTCTATATCCCGATCAGTCCACTTATTACTCCTGCGGCCTATTGGGAAGTAACCGAATTAACCATGTTACTCAGATTCGGCTCAACAAATTTTTATAAATCTTTAAAAGTACACATATTACAAGAGCAGGCTACTGGGAACTAACTGAATTCACAAAAAAACAGTGTCTCAGTTCGATAAAACATTGCTCTATCTTGAATAACAAGCTTATTTCATGCGAATCCTATTGGGAACCTACTCAGTTCACAATGATACTTAGATTCCGTTCCTTAAAATGTTGCTCCATATTGAAAAGCAAACTCATACACGCATGTCCCTGGGAACTCACTGAATTCGCCTAGAAATTTTGATTCCATTCGTGAAAATATTTCTATATCCTGAACAGTCCACTTATTACTTCTGCGGCCTATTGGGCACTAACCGAATTCACCATGTTACTCAGATTCGGCTCACCAAATTTTTATAAATCTTTAAAAGTACACATATTACAAGAGCAGGCTACCGGGAACTAACTGAATTCTTAATGAAACAGTGTCTCAGTTCGTTAAAACATTGCTCTATCTTGAATAACATGCTTATTGCATGCGAATCCTAGTGTGAACCTACTCAATTCACCATGATACTTAGATTCCGTTCCTTAAAATGTTGCTCGATATTCAAAAGCAAACTCATACAAGCATATCCCATTGGGAACTCACTGAATTCGCCTAGAAATTTTGATTCCATTCCTGAAAATTTTTCTATATCCCGAACAGTCCACTTATTACTACTGCGGCCTATTGGGAACTAACCGAATTCACCGTTACTCAGATGCGGCTCACCAAATTTTTATAAATTTTTTAAAGGACACATATTACAAGAGCAGGCTACTAGGAACTAACTGAATTCACAAGGAAACAGTGTCTAAGTTCGTTAAAACATTGCTCTATCTTGAATAACAAGCTGATTTCATGCGAATCCTAGTGGGAACCTACTCAATTCACAATGATTATTAGATACCGTTCCTTCGAATATTGCTCCATATTGAAAAGCACACTCATACAAGCATGTCCCAATGGGACCTCACTGAATTCGCCTTGAAATTTTGTTTCCATTCGTGAAAATTTTTCTATATCCCGAACAGTCCACTTATTACTACTGCGGCCTATTGGGAACTAACCGAATTCACCATGTTATTTAGAATCGGCTCAACAATTTTTTATAAATCTTTAAAAATACACATATTACAAGAGCAGGCTACCTGGAACTAACTGAATTCACAAAGAAACAGTGTCTCAGTTTGTTAAAACGTTGCTCTATCTTGAATAACAAGCCTATTACATGCGAATCCTAGTGGGAACCTACACAATTCACCATGATACTTAGATTCCGTTCCTTAAAATGTTGCTCGATATTCAAAAGCAAACTCATACAAGCATATCCCATTGGGAACTCACTGAATTTCCCTAGAAATTTTGATTCCATTCGTAAAAATTTTTCTATATCCCGAACAGTCCACTTATTACTACTGCGGCCTAAGGGAACTAACCGAATTCACCATGTTACTCAGATTTGGCTCACCAAATTTTTATAAATGTTTAAAAGTACACATATTACAAGAGCAGGCTACTAAGAACTAACTGAATTCACAAAGAAACAGTGTCTCAGTTCGTTAAAACATTGCTCTATCTTGAATGACAAGCTTATTTCATGCGAATCCTGTTGGGAACCTACTCAATTCACCATGATGCTTAGATTCCGTTCCATAAAATGTTGCTTCATATTGAAAAGCAAACTCATACAAGCATTTCCCATTGGGAACTCACTGAATTCGCCTAGAAATTTTGATTCCATTCGTGAAAATTTTTCTATATCCCGAACAGTCCACTTATTACTACTGCGGCCTATTGGGAACTAACCGAATTCACCAAGTTACTCAGATTCAGCTCAACAAATTTTTATAATTCTTTAAAAGTACACATATTACAAGAGCAGGCTACTAGCAACTAACTGAATTCACAAAGAAACAGTGTCTCAGTTCGTTTAAACGTTGCTCTATCTTGAATAACAAGCTTATTTCATGCGAATCCTATTGGGAACATA
Organism: Rattus norvegicus; assembly: GCF_021556685.1. Classification (NCBI taxonomy): domain Eukaryota; kingdom Metazoa; phylum Chordata; class Mammalia; order Rodentia; family Muridae; genus Rattus; species Rattus norvegicus. Next base: position 47,967,691 of record NC_141547.1, on the reverse strand, counting down.
CTCAATTCACCATGATATTAGACTCCGTTCCTTAAAATGTTGCTCGATATTGAAAAGCAAACTCCTACAAGCATGTCCCATTGGGAACTCACTGAATTCGCCTAGAAATTTTGATTCCATTCGTGAAAATTTTTTATATCCCGAACAGTCCACTTATTACTACTGCGGCCTATTGGGAACTAACCGAAATCACCATGTTACTCAGATTCGACTCACCAAATTTTTATAAATCTTTAAAAGTACACATATTACAAGAGCAGGCTACCCGGAACTAACTGAATTCACAAAAAAACAGTGTCTCAGTTCGTTTAAACGTTGCACTATCTTGAATAACAAGCTTATTACATGCGAATCCTATTGGGAACCTACTGAATTCACCATGATACTTAGATTCCGTTCCTTAAAATGTAGCTCGATATTGAAAAGCAATCTCATACAAGTATGTCCCTTTGGGAACTCACTGAATTCGCCTAGAAATTTTGATTCCATTCGTGAAAATTTTTCTATATCCCGAACAGTCCACTTATTACTACTGCGGCCTATTGGGAACTAACCGAATTCACCATGTTACTCAGATTCGGCTCACCAAATTTTTATAAATCTTTAAAAATACACATATTACAAGAGCAGGGTACTAGGAACTAACTGAATTCACAATGAAACACTGTCTCAATTCGTTTAAACGTAGCTCTATATTGAATAACAAGCTTATTACATGCGAATCCTACTGGGAACATACTGAATTCACCATGATACTTAGATTCCGTTCCTTAAAATGTTGCTCGATATTGAATAGCAAACTCATACAAGCATGTCCCATTGGGAACTCACTGAATTCGCCTAGAAATTTTGATTCCATTCGTGAAAATTTTTCTATATCCCGAACAGTCCACTTATTACTACTGCGGCCTATTGGGAACTAACCGAATTCACAATGTTACTCAGATTCGGCTCACCAATTTTTATAAATCTTTAAAAGTACACATATTACAAGAGCAGGCTACCCGGAAATAACTGAGTTCACAACGAAACAGTGTCTCAGTTCGTTAAAACATTGCTCTATCTTGAATAACAAGCTTATTTCATGCGAAACCTATTGGGAACCTACTCAATTCACCATGATACTTAGATTCCGTTCCTTAAAATTTTGCTCGATATTCAAAAGCAAACTCATACAAGCATGTCCCATTGGGAACTCACTGAATTCGCCTAGAAATTTTGATTCCAATCGTGAAAATTTTTCTATATCCCGAACAGTCCACTTATTACTACTGCGGCCTATTGGGAACTAACCGAATTCACCATGTTACTCAGATTCGGGTCACCAAATTTTAATAAATCTTTAAAAGTACACATATTACAAGAGCAGGCTACTAGGAACTAACTGAATTCAGAACGAAACATGTCTCAGTTCGTTAAAACATTTCTCTATCTTGAATAACAAGCTTATTTCATGTGAAACCTATTGGGAACCTACTCAATTCACCATGATACTGAGATTCCGTTCCTTAAAATGTTGCTCCATATTGAAAAGCAAACACATACAAGCATGTCCCAATCGGAATTCACTGAATTCGCCTTGAAATTTTAATTCCATTCGTGAAAATTTTTCTATATCCCGAACAGTCCACTTATTACTACTGCGGCCTATTGGGTACTAACCCATTCACCATGTTACTCAGATTCGGCTCACCAAATTTTTATAAATCTTTAAAAGTACACATATTACAAGAGCAGGCTACTGGGAACTAACTGAATTCTCAACGAAACAGTGTCTCAGATCGTTAAAACTTTGCTCTATATTGAATAACAAGCTTATTACATGCGAATCCTAAGGGAACATACTGAATTCACCATGATACTGAGATTCCGTTCCTTAAAATGTTGCTCGATATTGAAAAGCAAACTCATACAAGCATGTCCCTTGGGAACTCACTGAATTCTCCTAAAAATTTTGATTCCATTCGTGAAAATTTTTCTATATCCCGAACAGTCCACTTATTACTACTGCGGCCTATTGGGCACTAACCGAATTCACCATGTTACTCAGATTCTGCTCACCAAATTTTTATAAATCTTTAAAAGTACACATATTACAAGAGCAGGCTACTGGGAACTAACTGAATTCACAACGAAACAGTGTCTCAGATCGTTAAAACTTTGCTCTATATTGAATAACAAGCTTATTACATGCGAATCCTACTGGGAACATACTGAATTCACCATGATACTGAGATTCCGTTCCTTAAAATGTTGCTCGATATTGAAAAGCAAACTGATACAAGCATGTCCTATTGGGAACTCACTGAATTCGCCTAGAAATTTTGATTCCATTCGTGAAATTTTTTCTATATCCCGAACAGTCCACTTATTACTACTGCGGCCTATTGGGAACTAACCGAATTCACCATGTTACTCAGATTCGGCTCACCAAATTTTTATAAATCTTTAAAAGTACACATATTACAAGAGCAGGCTACTGGGAAGTAACTGAATTCACAAAGAAACAGTGTCTCAGTTCGTTTAAACGTTGCTCTATCTTGAATAACAAGCTTATTTCATGTGAATCCTATTGGGAATCTACTGAATTCACCATGATACTTAGATTCCGTTCCTTAAAATGTTGCTCAGTATTGAAAAGCAAACTCATACAAGCATGTCCCAATGGGAACTCACTGAATTCGCCTAGAAATTTTGATTCCATTCGTGAAAATTTTTGTATATCCCGAACAGTCCACTTATTACTTCTGCGGCCTATTGGGAACTAACCGAATTCACCATGTTACTCAGATTCGGCTCACCAAATTTTTATAAATCTTTAAAAGTACACATATTACAAGAGCAGGCTACCCGGAACTAACTGAGTTCACAACGAAACAGTGTCTCAGTTCGTTAAAACATTGCTCTATCTTGAATAACAAGCTTATTACATGCGAATCCTATTGGGAACCTATTCAATTCACCATGATACTTAGATACCGTTCCTTAAAATGTTGCTCGATATTGAAAAGCAAACTCATACAAGCATGTCCCATTGGGAACTCACTGAATTCGCCTCAAAATTTTGATTCCATTCGTGAAAAGTTTTCTATCTCCCGAACAGTCCACTTATTACTACTGCGGCCTATTGGGACCTAACCGAATTCACCATGTTACTCAGATTCGGCTCACCAAATTTTTATAAATCTTTAAAAGTACACATATTACAAGAGCAGGCTACCGGGATCTAAATGAAATCACAACGAAACAGTGTCTTAGTTCGTTAAAACATTGCTCTATCTTGAATAACAAGCTTATTTCATGAGAAACCTATTGGGAACCTACTCAATTCACCATGATACTTAGATTCCGTTCCTTAAAATGTTGCTCCATATTGAAAAGCAAACAGATACAAGCATGTCCCAATGGGAACTAAAAGAATTCGCCTTGAAATTTTAATTCCATTCGTGAAAATTTTTCTATATCCCGAACAGTGCACTTATTACTACTGCGGCCTATTGGGAACTAACCGAATTCACTATGTTACTCAGATTCGGTTCACCAAATTTTTATAAATCTTTAAAAGTACACATATTACAAGAGCAGGCTACTGGGAAGTAACTGATTTCTCAACGTAACAGTGTCTCAGATCGTTAAAACTTTGCTCTATATTGAATAACAAGCTTATTACATGCGAACCTATTGGGAATACTGAATTCACCATGATATTTAGATTCCGTTCCTTAAAATGTTGCTCGATATTGAATAGCAAACTCATACAAGCATGTCCCATTGGGAACTCACTGAATTCGCCTAGAAATTTTGATTCCATTCGTGAAAATTTTTCTATATCACGAACAGTCCACTTATTACTACTGCGGCCTATTGGGAACTAACCGAATTCACCATGTTACTCAGATTCGGCTCACCACATTTTTATAAATCCTTAAAAGTACACATATTACAAGAGCAGGCTACTAGGACCTACCTGAATTCACAAAGAAACAGTGTCTCAGTTCGTTTAAACGTTGCTCTATCTTGAATAACAAGCTTATTTCATGCGAATCCTATTGGGAACATACCCAATTCACCATGATACTTAGACTCCGTTCCTTAAAATGTAGCTCGATATTGAAAAGCAAACTCATACAAGCATGTCCCATTGGGAAGTCACTGAATTCGCCTAGAAATTTTGATTCCATTCGTGAAAATTTTTCTATATCCCGAACAGTCCACTTATTACTACTGCGGCCTATTGGGCACTAACCGAATTCACCATGTTACTCAGATTTGCTCACCAAATTTTTATAAATCTTTCAAAGTACACATATTACAAGAGCAGGCTACTAGGAACTAAGTGAATTCACAAAGAAACAGTGTCTCAGTTCGTTTAAACGTAGCTCTATCTTGAATAACAAGCTTATTACATGTGAATCCTATTGGGAACCTACTGAATTCACCATGATACTTAGATTCCGTTCCTAAAAATGTTGCTCCATATTGAAAAGCAAACTCATACAAGCATGTGCCAATGGGAACTCACTGAATTCGCCTTGAAATTTTGATTCCATTCGTGAAAATTTTTCTATATCCCGAACAGTCCACTTATTACTACTGCGGCCTATTGGGAACTAACCTAATTCACAATGTTACTCAGATTCGGCTCACCAAATTTTTATAAATCTTTAAAAGTACACATATTACAAGAGCAAGCGACTGGGAACTAACTGAATTCACAAAGAAACAGTGTCTCAGATCGTTAAAACTTTGCTCTATATTGAATAACAAGCTTATTACATTCGAATCCTACTGGGAACATACTGAATTCACCATGATACTTAGATTCCGTTCCTTAAAATGTTGCTCGATATTGAATAGCAAACTCATACAAGCATGTCCCATTGGGAACTCACTGAATTCACCTAGAAATTTTGATTCCGTTCGTGAAAATTTTTCTATATCCCGAACAGTCCACTTATTACAACTGCGGCCTATTGGGAACTCACCGAATAGACCATGTTACTCAGATTCGGCTCACCAAATTTTTATAAATCTTTAAAAGTACACATATTACAAGAGCAGGCTACTAGGAACTAACTGAATTCACAAAGAAAAAGTGTCTCAGTTCGTTTAAACGTTGCTCTATCTTGAATAACAAGCTTATTACATGCGAATCCTATTGGGAACCTATTCAATTCACCATGATACTTAGATACCGTTCCTTAAAATGTTGCTCGATATTGAAAAGCAAACTCATACAAGCATGTACCATTGGGAACTCACTGAATTCGCCTCGAAATTTTGATTCCATTCGTGAAAAGTTTTCTATCTCCCGAACAGTCCACTTATTACTACTGCGGCCTATTGGGACCTAACCGAATTCACCATGTTACTCAGATTCGGCTCACCAAATTTTTATAAATCTTTAAAAGTACACATATTACAAGAGCAGGCTACCGGGATCTAAATGAAATCACAACGAAACAGTGTCTTAGTTCGTTAAAACATTGCTCTATCTTGAATAACAAGCTTATTTCATGAGAAACCTATTGGGAACCTACTCAATTCACCATGATACTTAGATTCCGTTCCTTAAAATGTTGCTCCATATTGAAAAGCAAACAGATACAAGCATGTCCCAATGGGAACTAAAAGAATTCGCCTTGAAATTTTAATTCCATTCGTGAAAATTTTTCTATATCCCGAACAGTCCACTTATTACTACTGCGGCCTATTGGAAACTAACCGAATTCACTGTTACTCAGATTCGGTTCACCAAATTTTTATAAATCTTTAAAAGTACACATATTACAAGAGCAGGCTACTGGGAAGTAACTGATTTCTCAACGAAACAGTGTCTCAGATCGTTAAAACTTTGCTCTATATTGTAACAAGAATATTACATGCGAACCTATTGGGAACATACTGAATTCACCATGATATTTAGATTCCGTTCCTTAAAATGTTGCTCGATATTGAATAGCAAACTCATACAAGCATGTCCCATTGGGAACTGACTGAATTCGCCTAGAAATTTTGATTCCTTTCGTGAAAATTTTTCTATATCCCGAACAGTCCACTTATTACTACTGCGGCCTATTGGGAACTAACCGAATTCACCATGTTACTCAGATTCGGCTCACCACATTTTTATAAATCCTTAAAAGTACACATATTACAAGAGCAGGCTACTAGGACCTACCTGAATTCACAAAGAAACAGTGTCTCAGTTCGTTTAAACGTTGCTCTATCTTGAATAACAAGCTTATTTCATGCGAATCCTATTGGGAACATACCCAATTCACCATGATACTTAGACTCCGTTCCTTAAAATGTAGCTCGATATTGAAAAGCAAACTCATACAAGCATGTCCCATTGGGAAGTCACTGAATTCGCCTAGAAATTTTGATTCCATTCGTGAAAATTTTTCTATATCCCGAACAGTCCACTTATTACTACTGCGGCTTATTGGGCACTAACCGAATTCACCATGTTACTCAGATTTGGCTCACCAAATTTTTATAAATCTTTCAAAGTACACATATTACAAGAGCAGGCTACTAGGAACTAAGTGAATTCACAAAGAAACAGTGTCTCAGTTCGTTTAAACGTAGCTCTATCTTGAATAACAAGCTTATTACATGTGAATCCTATTGGGAACCTACTGAATTCACCATGATACTTAGATTCCGTTCCTAAAAATGTTGCTCCATATTGAAAAGCAAACTCATACAAGCATGTGCCAATGGGAACTCACTGAATTCGCCTTGAAATTTTGATTCCATTCGTGAAAATTTTTCTATATCCCGAACAGTCCACTTATTACTACTGCGGCCTATTGGGAACTAACCTAATTCACAATGTTACTCAGATTCGGCTCACCAAATTTTTATAAATCTTTAAAAGTACACATATTACAAGAGCAAGCGACTGGGAACTAACTGAATTCACAAAGAAACAGTGTCTCAGATCGTTAATACTTTGCTCTATATTGAATAACAAGCTTATTACATTCGAATCCTACTGGGAACATACTGAATTCACCATGATACTTAGATTCCGTTCCTTAAAATGTTGCTCGATATTGAATAGCAAACTCATACAAGCATGTCTCATTGGGAACTCACTGAATTCGCCTAGAAATTTTGATTTCGTTCGTGAAAATTTTTCTATATCCCGAACAGTCCACTTATTACAACTGCGGCCTATTGGGAACTCACCGAATAGACCATGTTACTCAGATTCGGCTCACCAAATTTTTATAAATCTTTAAAAGTACACATATTACAAGAGCAGGCTACTAGGAACTAACTGAATTCACAAAGAAACAGTGTCTCAGTTCGCTTAAACGTTGCTCTATCTTGAATAACAAGCTTATTTCATGCGAATCCTATTGGGAACATACTCAATTCACCATGATATTAGACTCCGTTCCTTAAATTGTTGCTCGATATTGAAAAGCAAACTCATACAAGCATGTCCCATTGGGAACTCACTGAATTCGCCTAGAAATTTTGATTCCATTCGTGAAAATTTTTTATATCCCGAACAGTGCACTTATTACTACTGCGGCCTATTGGGAACTAACCGAATTCACCATGTTACTCAGATTCGGCTCACCAAATTTTTATAAATCTTTAAAAATACACATATTACAAGAGCAGGGTACTGGGAACTAACTGAATTCACAAAGAAACAGTGTCTCAGTTCGTTTAAACGTAGCTCTATATTGAATAACAAGCTTATTACATGCGAATCCTACTGGGAACATACTGAATTCACCATGATACTTAGATTCCGTTCCTTAAAATGTTGCTCGATATTGAATAGCAAACTCATACAAGCATGTCCCATTGGGAACTCACTGAATTCGCCTAGAAATTTTGATTCCATTCGTGAAAATTTTTCTATATCCCGAACAGTCCACTTATTACTACTGCGGCCTATTGGGAACTAACCGAATTCACAATGTTACTCAGATTCGGCTCACCAAATTTTTATAAATCTTTAAAAGTACACATATTACAAGAGCAGGCTACCGGGAACTAACTGAGTTCACAACGAAACAGTGTCTCAGTTCGTTAAAACATTGCTCTATCTTGAATAACAAGCTTATTTCATGCGAAACCTATTGGGAACCTACTCAATTCACCATGATACTTAGATTCCGTTCCTTAAAATGTTGCTCGATATTGAAAAGCAAACTCATACAAGCATGTCCCATTGGGAACTCACTGAATTCGCCTAGAAATTTTGATTCCAATCGTGAAAATTTTTCTATATCCCGAACAGTCCACTTATTACTACTGCGGCCTATTGGGAACTAACCGAATTCACAATGTTACTCAGATTCGGCTCACCAAATTTTTATAAATCTTTAAAAGTACACATATTACAAGAGCAGGCTACCGGGAACTAACTGAGTTCACAACGAAACAGTGTCTCAGTTCGTTAAAACATTGCTCTATCTTGAATAACAAGCTTATTTCATGCGAAACCTATTGGGAACCTACTCAATTCACCATGATACTTAGATTCCGTTCCTTAAAATGTTGCTCGATATTGAAAAGCAAACTCATACAAGCATGTCCCATTGGGAACTCACTGAATTCGCCTAGAAATTTTGATTCCAATCGTGAAAATTTTTCTATATCCCGAACAGTCCACTTATTACTACTGCGGCCTATTGGGAACTAACCGAATTCACCATGTTACTCAGATTCGGCTCACCAAATTTTTATAAATCTTTAAAAGTACACATATTACAAGAGCAGGCTACTGGGAACTAACTGAATTCACAACGAAACAGTGTCTCAGATCGTTAAAACTTTGCTCTATATTGAATAACAAGCTTATTACATGCGAACCTATTGGGAACATACAGAACTCACCATGATACTTAGATTCCGTTCCTTAAAATGTTGCTCGATATTGAATAGCAAACTCATACAAGCATGTCCCATTGGGAACTCACTGAATTCGCCTAGAAATTTTGATTCCGTTCGTGAATATTTTTCTATATCCCGAACAGTCCACTTATTACAACTGCGGCCTATTGGGAACTCACCGAATAGACCATGTTACTCAGATTCGGCTCACCAAATTTTTATAAATCTTTAAAAGTACACATATTACAAGAGCAGGCTACTAGGAACTAACTGAATTCACAAAGAAACAGTGTCTCAGTTCGTTTAAACGTTGCTCTATCTTGAATAACAAGCTTATTTCATGCGAATCCTATTGGGAACATACTCAATTCACCATGATATTAGACTCCGTTCCTTAAAATGTTGCTCGATATTGAAAAGCAAACTCATACAAGCATGTCCCATTGGGAACTCACTGAATTCGCCAAGAAATTTTGATTCCATTCGTGAAAATTTTTCTATATCCCGAACAGTCCACTTATTACTACTGCGGCCGACTGGGAACTAACCGAATTCACCATGTTACTCAGATTCGGCTCACCAAATTTTTATAAATCTTTAAAAGTACACATATTACAAGAGCAGGCTACCGGGATCTAAATGAAATCACAACGAAACAGTGTCTTAGTTCGTTAAAACATTGCTCTATCTTGAATAACAAGCTTATTTCATGAGAAACCTATTGGGAACCTACTCAATTCACCATGATACTTAGATTCCGTTCCTTAAAATGTTGCTCCATATTGAAAAGCAAACAGATACAAGCATGTCCCAATGGGAACTAAAAGAATTCGCCTTGAAATTTTAATTCCATTCGTGAAAATTTTTCTATATCCCGAACAGTGCACTTATTACTACTGCGGCCTATTGGGAACTAACCGAATTCACTATGTTACTCAGATTCGGTTCACCAAATTTTTATAAATCTTTAAAAGTACACATATTATAAGAGCAGGCTACTGGGAAGTAACTGATTTCTCAACGAAACAGTGTCTCAGATCGTTAAAACTTTGCTCTATATTGAATAACAAGCTTATTACATGCGAACCTATTGGGAATACTGAATTCACCATGATATTTAGATTCCGTTCCTTAAAATGTTGCTCGATATTGAATAGCAAACTCATACAAGCATGTCCCATTGGGAACTCACTGAATTCGCCTAGAAATTTTGATTCCTTTCGTGAAAATTTTTCTATATCCCGAACAGTCCACTTATTACTACTGCGGCCTATTGGGAACTAACCGAATTCACCATGTTACTCAGATTCGGCTCACCACATTTTTATAAATCCTTAAAAGTACACATATTACAAGAGCAGGATTCCAGGACCTACCTGAATTCACAAAGAAACAGTGTCTCAGTTCGTTTAAACGTTGCTCTATCTTGAATAACAAGCTTATTTCATGCGAATCCTATTGGGAACATACCAAATTCACCATGATACTTAGACTCCGTTCCTTAAAATGTAGCTCGATATTGAAAAGCAAACTCATACAAGCATGTCCCATTGGGAAGTCACTGAATTCGCCTAGAAATTTTGATTCCATTCGTGAAAATTTTTCTATATCCCGAACAGTCCACTTATTAGTACTGCGGCCTATTGGGCACTAACCGAATTCACCATGTTACTCAGATTTGGCTCACCAAATTTTTATAAATCTTTCAAAGTACACATATTACAAGAGCAGGCTACTAGGAACTAAGTGAATTCACAAAGAAACAGTGTCTCAGTTCGTTTAAACGTAGCTCTATCTTGAATAACAAGCTTATTACATGTGAATCCTATTGGGAACCTACTCAATTCACCATGATACTTAGATTCCGTTCCTTAAAATGTTGCTCGATATTGAAAAGCAAACTCATACAAGCATGTCCCATTGGGAACTCACTGAATTCGCCTAGAAATTTTGATTCCAATCGTGAAAATTTTTCTATATCCCGAACAGTCCACTTATTACTACTGCGGCCTATTGGGAACTAACCGAATTCACAATGTTACTCAGATTCGGCTCACCAAATTTTTATAAATCTTTAAAAGTACACATATTACAAGAGCAGGCTACCGGGAACTAACTGAGTTCACAACGAAACAGTGTCTCAGTTCGTTAAAACATTGCTCTATCTTGAATAACAAGCTTATTTCATGCGAAACCTATTGGGAACCTACTCAATTCACCATGATATTTAGATTCCGTTCCTTAAAATGTTGCTCGATATTGAAAAGCAAACTCATACAAGCATGTCCCATTGGGAACTCACTGAATTCGCCTAGAAATTTTGATTCCAATCGTGAAAATTTTCTATATCCCGAACAGTCCACTTATTACTACTGCGGCCTATTGGGAACTAACCGAATTCACCATGTTACTCAGATTCGGGTCACCAAATTTTAATAAATCTTTAAAAGTACACATATTACAAGAGCAGGCTACTAGGAACTAACTGAATTCAGAACAAAACAGTGTCTCAGTTCGTAAAAACATTTCTCTATCTTGAATAACAACCTTATTTCATGTGAAACCTATTGGGAACCTACTCAATTCACCATGATACTGAGATTCCGTTCCTTAAAATGTTGCTCCATATTGAAAAGCAAACACATACAAGCATGTCCCAATCGGAATTCACTGAATTCGCCTTGAAATTTTAATTCCATTCGTGAAAATTTTTCTATATCCCGAACAGTCCACTTATTACTACTGCGGCCTATTGGGAACTAACCGAATTCACCATGTTACTCAGATTCGGCTCACCAAATTTTTATAAATCTTTAAAAGTACACATATTACAAGAGCAGGCTACTAGGAACTAACTGAATTCACAAAGAAACAGTGTCTCAGTTCGTTTAAACGTTGCTCTATATTGAATAACAAGCTTATTTCATGCGAATACTATTGGGAACATACTCAATTCACCATGATATTAGACTCCGTTCCTTAAAATGTTGCTCGATATTGAAAAGCAAACTCATACAAGCATGTCCCATTGGGAACTCACTGAATTCGCCTAGAAATTTTGATTCCATTCGTGAAAATTTTTCTATATCCCGAACAGTCCACTTATTACTACTGCGGCCGACTGGGAACTAACCGAATTCACCATGTTACTCAGATTCGGCTCACCAAATTTTTATAAATCTTTAAAAGTACACATATTACAAGAGCAGGCTACCCGGAACTAACTGAGTTCACAAAAAAACAGTGTCTCAGTTCGTTTAAACGTTGCACTATCTTGAATAACAAGCTTGTTACATGCGAATCCTATTGGGAACCTACTGAATTCACCATGATACTTAGATTCCGTTCCTTAAAATGTAGCTCGATATTGAAAAGCAATCTCATACAAGTATGTCCCTTTGGGAACTCACTGAATTCGCCTAGAAATTTTGATTCCATTCGTGAAAATTTTTCTATATCCCGAACAGTCCACTTATTACTACTGCGGCCTATTGGGAACTAACCGAATTCACCATGTTACTCAGATTCGGCTCACCAAATTTTTATAAATCTTTAAAAATACACATATTACAAGAGCAGGGTACTGGGAACTAACTGAATTCACAAAGAAACAGTGTCTCAGTTCGTTTAAACGTAGCTCTATATTGAATAACAAGCTTATTACATGCGAATCCTACTGGGAACATACTGAATTCACCATGATACTTAGATTCCGTTCCTTAAAATGTTGCTCGATATTGAATAGCAAACTCATACAAGCATGTCCCATTGGGAACTCACTGAATTCGCCTAGAAATTTTGATTCCATTCGTGAAAATTTTTCTGTATCCCGAACAGTCCACTTATTACTAATGCGGCCTATTGGGAACTAAAGGAATTCACAATGTTACTCAGATTCGGCTCACCAAATTTTTATAAATCTTTAAAAGTACACATATTACAAGAGCAGGCTACCGGGAACTAACTGAGTTCACAACGAAAGAGTGTCTCAGTTCGTTAAAACATTGCTCTATCTTGAATAACAAGCTTATTTCATGCGAAACCTATTGGGAACCTACTCAATTCACCATGATACTTAGATTCCGTTCCTTAAAATGTTGCTCGATATTGAAAAGCAAACTCATACACGCATGTCCCATTGGGAACTCACTGAATTCGCCTAGAAATTTTGATTCCAATCGTGAAAATTTTTCTATATCCCGAACAGTCCACTTATTACTACTGCGTCTCATTGGGAACTAACCGAATTCACCATGTTACTCAGATTCGGGTCACCAAATTTTAATAAATCTTTAAAAGTACACATATTACAAGAGCAGGCTACTAGGAACTAACTGAATTCAGAACGAAACAGTGTCTCAGTTCGTTAAAACATTTCTCTATCTTGAATAACAAGCTTATTCATGTGAAACCTATTGGGAACCTACTCAATTCACCATGATACTGAGATTCCGTTCCTTAAAATGTTGCTCCATATTGAAAAGCAAACACATACAAGCATGTCCCAATCGGAATTCACTGAATTCGCCTTGAAATATTAATTCCATTCGTGAAAATTTTTCTATATCCCGAGCAGTCCACTTATTACTACTGCGGCCTAATGGGAACTAACCGAATTCACCATGTTACTCAGATTCGGTTCACCAAATTTTTATAAATCTTTAAAAGTACACATATTACAAGAGCAGGCTACTGGGAACTAACTGAATTCACAACGAAACAGTGTCTCAGATCGTTAAAACTTTGCTCTATATTGAATAACAAGCTTATTACATGCGAACCTATTGGGAACATACTGATATCACCATGATACTTAGATTCCGTTCCTTAAAATGTTGCTCGATATTGAATAGCAAACTCATACAAGCATGTCCCATTGGGAACTCACTGCATTCGCCTAGAAATTATGATTCCGTTCGTGAAAATTTTTCTATATCCCGAACGGTCCACTTATTACAACTGCGGCCTATTGGGAACTCACCGAATAGACCATGTTACTCAGATTCGGCTCACCAAATTTTTATAAATCTTTAAAAGTACACATATTACAAGAGCAGGCTACTAGGAACTAACTGAATTCACAAAGAAACAGTGTCTCAGTTCGTTTAAACGTTGCTCTATCTTGAATAACAAGCTTATTTCATGCGAATCCTATTGGGAACATACTCAATTCACCATGATACTTAGACTCCGTTCCTTAAAATGTTGCTCAATATTGAAAAGCAAACTCATACAAGCGTGTCCCATTGGGAACTCACTGAATTCGCCTAGAAATTTTGATTCCATTCGTGAAAATTTTTCTATATCCCGAACAGTCCAATTATAACTACTGCGGCCTATTGGGCACTAACCGAATTCACCATGTTACTCAGATTCGGCTCACCAAATTTTTATAAATCTTTAAAAGTACACATATTACAAGAGCAGGCTACCCGGAACTAACTGAATTCACAAAGAAACAGTGTCTCAGTTCGTTTAAACGTTGCACTATCTTGAATAACAAGCTTATTACATGCGAATCCTATTGGGAACCTACTGAATTCACCATGATACTTAGATTCCGTTCCTTAAACTGTAGCTCGATATTGAAAAGCAATCTCATACAAGTATGTCCCTTTGGGAACTCACTGAATTCGCCTAGAAATTTTGATTCCATTCGTGAAAATTTTTCTATATCCCGAACAGTCCACTTATTATTACTGCGGCCTATTGGGAACTAACCTAATTCACAATGTTACTCAGATTCGGCTCACAAAATTTTTAAAAATCTTTAAAAGTACACATATTACAAGAGCAGGCTACTGGGAACTAACTGAATTCACAACGAAACAGTGTCTCAGATCGTTAAAACTTTGCTCTATATTGAATAACAAGCTTATTACATGCGAATCCTACTGGGAACATACTGAATTCACCATGATACTTAGATTCCGTTCCTTAAAATGTTGCTCGATATTGAATAGCAAACTCATACAAGCATGTCCCATTGGGAACTCACTGAATTCGCCTAGAAATTTTGATTCCATTCGTGAAAATTTTTCTATATCCCGAACAGTCCACTTATTACTACTGCGGCCTATTGGGAACTAACCGAATTCACAATGTTACTCAGATTCGGCTCACCAAATTTTTATAAATCTTTAAAAGTACACATATTACAAGAGCAGGCTACCGGGAACTAACTGAGTTCACAACGAAACAGTGTCTCAGTTCGTTAAAACATTGCTCTATCTTGAATAACAAGCTTATTTCATGCGAAACCTATTGGGAACCTACTCAATTCACCATGATACTTAGATTCCGTTCCTTAAAATGTTGCTCGATATTGAAAAGCAAACTCATACAAGCATGTCCCATTGGGAACTCACTGAATTCGCCTAGAAATTTTGATTCCAATCGTGAAAATTTTTCGATATCCCGAACAGTCCACTTATTACTACTGCGGCCTATTGGGAACTAACCGAATTCACCATGTTACTCAGATTCGGGGTCCAAATTTTAATAAATCTTTAAAAGTACACATATTACAAGAGCAGGCTACTAGGAACTAACTGAATTCAGAACGAAACAGTGTCTCAGTTCGTTAAAACATTTCTCTATCTTGAATAACAAGCTTATTCATGTGAAACCTATTGGGAACCTACTCAATTCACCATGATACTGAGATTCCGTTCCTTAAAATGTTGCTCCATATTGAAAAGCAAACACATACAAGCATGTCCCAATCGGAATTCACTGAATTCGCCTTGAAATATTAATTCCATTCGTGAAAATTTTTCTATATCCCGAACAGTCCACTTATTACTACTGCGGCCTAATGGGAACTAACCGAATTCACCATGTTACTCTGATTCGGTTCACCAAATTTTTATAAATCTTTAAAAGTACACATATTACAAGAGCAGGCTACTGGGAACTAACTGAATTCACAACGAAACAGTGTCTCAGATCGTTAAAACTTTGCTCTATATTGAATAACAAGCTTATTATATGCGAACCTATTGGGAACATACTGATATCACCATGATACTTAGATTCCGTTCCTTAAAATGTTGCTCGATATTGAATAGCAAACTCATACAAGCATGTCCCATTGGGAATTCACTGCATTCGCCTAGAAATTTTGATTCCGTCCGTGAAAATTTTTCTATATCCCGAACAGTCCACTTATTACAACTGCGGCCTATTGGGAACTCACCGAATAGACCATGTTACTCAGATTCGGCTCACCAAATTTTTATAAATCTTTAAAAGTACACATATTACAAGAGCAGGCTACTAGGAACTAACTGAATTCACAAAGAAACAGTGTCTCAGTTCGTTTAAACGTTGCTCTATCTTGAATAACAAGCTTATTTCATGCGAATCCTATTGGGAACATACTCAATTCACCATGATACTTAGACTCCGTTCCTTAAAATGTTGCTCGATATTGAAAAGCAAACTCGTACAAGCGTGTCCCATTGGGAACTCACTGAATTCGCCTAGAAATTTTGATTCCATTCGTGAAAATTTTTCTATATCCCGAACAGTCCACTTATAACTACTGCGGCCTATTGGGCACTAACCGAATTCACCATGTTACTCAGATTCGGCTCACCAAATTTTTATAAATCTTTAAAAGTACACATATTACAAGAGCAGGCTACCCGGAACTAACTGACTTCACAAAGAAACAGTGTCTCAGTTCGTTTAAACGTTGCACTATCTTGAATAACAAGCTTATTACATGCGAATCCTATTGGGAACCTACTGAATTCACCATGATACTTAGATTCCGTTCCTTAAACTGTAGCTCGATATTGAAAAGCAATCTCATACAAGTATGTCCCTTTGGGAACTCACTGAATTCGCCTAGAAATTTTGATTCCATTCGTGAAAATTTTTCTATATCCCGAACAGTCTACTTATTATTACTGCGGCCTATTGGGAACTAACCTAATTCACAATGTTACTCAGATTCGGCTCACAAAATTTTTTTTTTTTTTTTATTAACTTGAGTATTTCTTATATACATTTCGAGTGTTATTCCCTTTCCCGGTTTCCGGGCAAACATCCCCCTCCCCCCTCCCCTTCCTTATGGGTGTTCCCCTCCCAACCCTCCCCCCATTGCCGCCCACCCCCATAGACTAGTTCACTGGGGGTTCAGTCTTAGCAGGACTCAGGGCTTCCCCTTCCACTGGTGCTCTTACTAGGATATTCATTGCTACCTATGGGGTCAGAGTCCAGGGTCAGTCCATGTATAGTCTTTAGGTAGTGGCTTAGTCCCTGGAAGCTCTGGTTGCTTGGCATTGTTGTACTTTTGGGGTCTCGAGCCCCTTCAAGCTCTTCCAGTTCTTTCTCTGATTCCTTCAATAGGGGACCTATTCTCAGTTCAGTGGTTTGCTGCTGGCATTCGCCTCTATATTTGCTGTATTCTGGCTGTGTCTCTCAGGAGCGATCTACATCCGGCTCCTGTCGGTCTGCACTTCTTTGCTTCATCCATCTTGTCTAATTGGGTGGCTGTATATGTATGGGCCACATGTGGGGCAGGCTCTGAATGGGTGTTCCTTCAGTCTCTGTTTTAATCTTTGCCTCTCCCTTCCCTGCCAAGGGTATTCTTTTTCCTCATTTAAAGAAGGAGTGAAGCATTCACATTTTGATCATCCGTCTTGAGTTTCGTTTGTTCTAGGGATCTAGGGTAATTCAAGCATTTGGGCTAATAGCCACTTATCAATGAGTGCATACCATGTATGTCTTTCTGTGATTGGGTTAGCTCACTCAGGATGATATTTTCCAGTTCCAACCATTTGCCTACGAATTTCATAAACTCGTTGTTTTTGATAGCTGAGTAATATTCCATTGTGTAGATGTACCACATTTTCTGTATCCATTCCTCTGTTGAAGGGCATCTGGGTTCTTTCCAGCTTCTGGCTATTATAAATAAGGCTGCGATGAACATAGTGGAGCACGTGTCTCTTTTATATGTTGAGGCATCTTTTGGGTATATGCCCAAGAGAGGTATAGCTGGATCATCAGGCAGTTCAATGTCCAATTTTCTGAGGAACCTCCAGACTGATTTCCAGAATGGTTTTACCAGTCTGCAATCCCACCAACAATGGAGGAGTGTTCCTCTTTCTCCACATCCTCGCCAGCATCTGCTGTCACCTGAGTTTTTGATCTTAGCCAATCGCACTGGTGTGAGGTGAAATTTCAGGGTTGTTTTGATTTGCATTTCCCTTATGACTAAAGATGTTGAACATTTCTTTAGGTGTTTCTCAGCCATTCGGCATTCCTCAGCTGTGAATTCTTTGTTTAGCTCTGAACCCCATTTTTTAATAGGGTTATTTGTTTCCCTGCGGTCTAACTTCTTGAGTTCTTTGTATATTTTGGAAATAAGGCCTCTATCTGTTGTAGGATTGGTAAAGATCTTTTCCCAATCTGTTGGTTGCCGTTTTGTCCTAACCACAGTGTCCTTTGCCTTACAGAAGCTTTGCAGTTTTATGAGATCCCATTTGTCGATTCTTGATCTTAGAGCATAAGCCATTGGTGTTTTGTTCAGGAAATTTTTTCTAGTGCCCATGTGTTCCAGATGCTTCCCTAGTTTTTCTTCTATTAGTTTGAGTGTGTCTGGTTTGATGTGGAGGTCCTTGATCCACTTGGACTTAAGCTTTGTACAGGGTGATAAGGATGGATCGATCTGCATTCTTCTACATGTTGCCCTCCAGTTGAACCAGCACCATTTGCTGAAAATACTATCTTTTTTCCATTGGATGGTTTTGGCTCCTTTGTCAAAAATCAAGTGACCATAGGTGTGTGGGTTCATTTCTGGGTCTTCAATTCTATTCCATTGGTCTATCTGTCTGTCTCTGTACCAATACCATGCAGTTTTTATCACTATTGCTCTGTAATACTGCTTGAGTTCAGGGATAGTGATTCCCCCTGAAGTCCTTTTATTGTTGAGGATAGCTTTAGCTATCCTGGGTTTTTTGTTATTCCAGATGAATTTGCAAATTGTTCTGTCTAACTCTTTGAAGAATTGGATTGGTATTTTGATGGGGATTGCATTGAATCTGTAGATTGCTTTTGGTAAAATGGCCATTTTTACCATATTAATCCTGCCAATCCATGAGCATGGGAGATCTTTCCATCTTCTGAGGTCTTCTTCAATTTCTTTCCTCAGTGTCTTGAAGTTCTTATTGTACAGATCTTTTACTTGCTTGGTTAAAGTCACACCGAGGTACTTTATATTATTTGGGTCTATTATGAAGGGTGTCGTTTCCCTAATTTCTTTCTCGGCTTGTTTCTCTTTTGTATAGAGGAAGGCAACTGATTTATTTGAGTTAATTTTATACCCAGCCACTTTGCTGAAGTTGTTTATCAGCTTTAGTAGTTCTCTGGTGGAACTTTTGGGATCACTTAAATATACTATCATGTCATCTGCAAATATTGATATTTTGACCTCTTCTTTTCCGATCTGTATCCCTTTGATCTCCTTTTGTTGTCTGATTGCTCTGGCTAGAACTTCAAGAACTATATTGAATAAGTAGGGAGAGAGTGGGCAGCCTTGTCTAGTCCCTGATTTTAGTGGGATTGCTTCAAGTTTCTCTCCATTTAGTTTAATGTTAGCAACTGGTTTGCTGTATATGGCTTTTACTATGTTTAGGTATGGGCCTTGAATTCCTATTCTTTCCAGGACTTTTATCATGAAGGGGTGTTGAATTTTGTCAAATGCTTTCTCAGCATCTAATGAAATGATCATGTGGTTCTGTTCTTTCAGTTTGTTTATATAATGGATCACGTTGATGGTTTTCCGTATATTAAACCATCCCTGCATGCCTGGGATGAAGCCTACTTGATCATGGTGGATGATTGTTTTGATGTGCTCTTGAATTCGGTTTGCCAGAATTTTATTGAGTATTTTTGCGTCGATATTCATAAGGGAAATTGGTCTGAAGTTCTCTTTCTTTGTTGTGTCTTTGTGTGGTTTAGGTATAAGAGTAATTGTGGCTTCATAGAAGGAATTCGGTAGGGCTCCATCTGTTTCAATTTTGTGGAATAGTTTGGATAATATTGGTATGAGGTCTTCTATGAAGGTTTGATAGAATTCTGCACTAAACCCGTCTGGACCTGGGCTCTTTTTGGTTGGGAGACCTTTAATGACTGCTTCTATTTCCTTAGGAGTTATGGGGTTGTTTAACTGGTTTATCTGTTCCTGATTTAACTTCGATACCTGGTATCTGTCTAGGAAATTGTCCATTTCCTGAAGATTTTCAAATTTTGTTGAATATAGGTTTTTATAGTAAGATCTGATGATTTTTTGAATTTCCTCCGAATCTGTAGTTATGTCTCCCTTTTCATTTCTGATTTTGTTAATTTGGACACACTCTCTGTGTCCTCTCGTTAGTCTGGCTAAGGGTTTATCTATCTTGTTGATTTTCTCAAAGAACCAACTTTTGGTTCTGTTGATTCTTTCTATGGTCCTTTTTGTTTCTACTTGGTTGATTTCAGCTCTGAGTTTGATTATTTCCTGCCTTCTACTCCTCCTGGGTGTATTTGCTTCTTTTTGTTCTAGAGCTTTTAGGTGTGCTGTCAAGCTGCTGACATATGCTCTTTCCTGTTTCTTTCTGCAGGCACTCAGCGCTATGAGTTTTCCTCTTAGCACAGCTTTCATTGTGTCCCATAAGTTTGAGTATGTTGTATCTTCATTTTCATTAAATTCTAAAAAGTTTTTAATTTCTTTCTTTATTTCTTCCTTGACCAGGTTATCATTGAGTAGAGCATTGTTCAATTTCCACGTATATGTGGGCATTCTTCCCTTATTGTTATTGAAGACCAGTTTTAGGCCGTGGTGGTCCGATAGCACGCATGGGATTATTTCTATCTTTCTGTACCTGTTGAGGCCCGTTTTTTGACCAATTATATGGTCAATTTTGGAGAAAGTACCATGAGGAGCTGAGAAGAAGGTATATCCTTTTGCTGTAGGATAGAATGTTCTATAAATATCCGTTAAGTCCATTTGGCTCATGACTTCTCTTAGTCTGTCTACATCACTGTTTAATTTCTGTTTCCATGATCTGTCCATTGATGAGAGTGGGGTGTTGAAATCTCCCACTATTATTGTGTGAGGTGCAATGTGTGTTTTGAGCTTTAGTAAGGTTTCTTTTACATATGTAGGTGCCCTTGTATTTGGGGCATAGATATTTAGGATTGAGAGTTCATCTTGGTTGATTTTTCCTTTGATGAATATGAAGTGTCCTTCCTTATCTTTTTTGATGACTTTTAGTTGGAAATTGATTTTATTTGATATTAGAATGGCTACTCCAGCTTGCTTCTTCTGACCATTTGCTTGGAAAGTTGTTTTCCAGCCTTTCACTCTGAGGTAGTGTCTGTCTTTGTCTCTGAGGTGTGTTTCCTGTAGGCAGCAGAATGCAGGGTCCTCGTAGCGTATCCAGTTTGTTAATCTATGTCTTTTTATTGGGGAGTTGAGGCCATTGATATTGAGAGATATTAAGGAATAGTGCTTATTGCTTCCCGTTATATTCATATTTGATGTGAGGTTATGTTTGTGTGCTTTCATTCTCTTTGTTTTGTTGCCAAGACGATTAGTTTCTTGCTTCTTCTAGGGTATAGCTTGCCTCCTTATGTTGGGCTTTACCATTTATTATCCTTTGTAGTGCTGGATTTGTAGAAAGATATTGTGTAAATTTGGTTTTGTCATGGAATATCTTGGAAAGCCAAAGACCATCTGGAACCCTGGTGCACTGAAGCTCCCGGAAGGGGCGGCACAGGTCTTCCTGGTTGCTGCCGCTGCAGAGAGCCCCTGGACAGCACCCCACGAGCAAACCTGAGACTCGGGACCACAGGTAAGACCAAATTTTCTGCTGCAAGAAAGCTGCCTGGTGAACTCAAGACACAGGCCCACAGGAACAGCTGAAGACCTGTAGAGAGGAAAAACTACACGCCCGAAAGCAGAACACTCTGTCCCCATAACTGACTGAAAGAGAGGAAAACAGGTCTACAGCACTCCTGACACACAGGCTTATAGGACAGTCTAGCCACTGTCAGAAATAGCAGAACAAAGTAACACTAGAGATAATCTGATGGCGAGAGGCAAGCGCAGGAACCCAAGCAACAGAAACCAAGACTACATGCCATCATCGGAGCCCAATTCTCCCACCAAAACAAACATGGAATATCCAAACACACCAGAAAAGCAAGATCTAGTTTCAAAATCATATTTGATCATGATGCTGGAGGACTTCAGGAAAGACCTGAACACACTTAGGGAAGCACAGGAAAACATTAATAAACAAGTAAAAGCCTACAGAGAGGAATCGCAAAAATCCCTGAAAGAATTCCAGGAAAACACAATCAAACAGTTGAAGGAATTAAAAATGGAAATAGAAGCAATCAAGAAAGAACACATGGAAACAACCCTGGATATAGAAAACCAAAAGAAGAGACAAGGAGCTGTAGATACAAGCTTCACCAACAGAATACAAGAGATGGAAGAGAGAATCTCAGGAGCAGAAGATTCCATAGAAATCATTGACTCAACTGTCAAAGATAATGTAAAGCGGAAAAAGCTACTGGTCCAAAACATACAGGAAATCCAGGACTCAATGAGAAGATCAAACCTAAGGATAATAGGTATAGAAGAGAGTGAAGACTCCCAGCTCAAAGGACCAGTAAATATCTTCAACAAAATCATAGAAGAAAACTTCCCTAACCTAAAAAAAGAGATACCCATAGACATACAGGAAGCCTACAGAACTCCAAATAGATTGGACCAGAAAAGAAACACCTCCCGTCACATAATTGTCAAAACACCAAACGCACAAAATAAAGAAAGAATATTAAAAGCAGTAAGGGAAAAAGGTCAAGTAACATATAAAGGGAGACCTATCAGAATCACACCAGACTTCTCGCCAGAAACTATGAAGGCCAGAAGATCCTGGACTGATGTTATACAGACCCTAAGAAAACACAAATGCCAGCCCAGATTACTGTATCCAGCAAAACTCTCAATTAACATTGATGGAGAAACCAAGATATTCCATGACAAAATTTTTAAAAATCTTTAAAAGTACACATATTACAAGAGCAGGCTACTGGGAACTAACAGAATTCACAACGAAACAGTGTCTCAGATCGTTAAAACTTTGCTCTATATTGAATAACAAGCTTATTACATGCGAATTCTACTGGGAACATACTGAATTCACCATGATACTTAGATTCCGTTCCTTAAAATGTTGCTCGATATTGAATAGCAAACTCATACAAGCATGTCCCATTGGGAACTAACTGAATTCGCCTAGAAATTTTGATTCCATTCGTGAAATTTTTTCTATATCCCGAACAGTCCACTTATTACTACTGCGGCCTATTGGGAACTAACCGAATTCACCATGTTACTCAGATTCGGCTCACCAAATTTTTATAAATCTTTAAAAGTACACATATTACAAGAGCAGGGTACTGGGAACTAACTGAATTCACAAAGAAACAGTGTCTCAGTTCGTTTAAACGTAGCTCTATATTGAATAACAAGCTTATTACATGCGAATCCTACTGGGAACATACTGAATTCACCATGATACTTAGATTCCGTTCCTTAAAATGTTGCTCGATATTGAATAGCAAACTCATACAAGCATGTCCCATTGGGAACTCACTGAATTCGCTTAGAAATTTTGATTCCATTCGTGAAAATTTTTCTATATCCCGAACAGTCCACTTATTACTACTGCGGCCTATTGGGAACTAACCGAATTCACAATGTTACTCAGATTCGGCTCACCAAATTTTTATAAATCTTTAAAAGTACACATATTACAAGAGCAGGCTACCGGGAACTAACTGAGTTCACAACGAAACAGTGTCTCAGTTCGTTAAAACATTGCTCTATCTTGAATAACAAGCTTATTTCATGCGAAACCTATTGGGAACCTACTCAATTCACCAGGATACTTAGATTCAGTTCCTTAAAATGTTGCTCGATATTGAAAAGCAAACTCATACAAGCATGTCCCATTGGGAACTCACTGAATTCGCTTAGAAATTTTGATTCCAATCGTGAAAATTTTTCTATATCCCGAACAGTCCACTTATTACTACTGCGCCTATTGGGAACTAACCGAATTCACAATGTTACTCAGATTCGGCTCCCCAAATTTTTATAAATCTTGAAAAGTACACATATTACAAGAGCAGGCTACCGGGAACTAACTGAGTTCACAACGAAACAGTGTCTCAGTTCGTTAAAACATTGTTCTATCTTGAATAACAAGCTTATTTCATGCGAAACCTATTGAGAACCTACTCAATTCACCATGATACTTAGATTCCGTTCCTTAAAATGTTGCTCGATATTCAAAAGCAAACTCATACAAGCATGTCCCATTGGGAACTCACTGAATTCGCCTAGAAATTTTGATTCCATTCGTGAAAATTTTTCTATATCCCGAACAGTCCACTTATTACTACTGCGGCCTATTGGGAACTAACCGAATTCACCATGTTACTCAGATTCGGGTCACCAAATTTTAATAAATCTTTAAAAGTACACATATTACAAGAGCAGGCTACTAGGAACTAACTGAATTCAGAACGAAACAGTGTCTCAGTTCGTTAAAACATTTCTCTATCTTGAATAACAAGCTTATTTCATGTGAAACCTATTGGGAACCTACTGAATTCACCATGATACTGAGATTCCGTTCCTTAAAATGTTGCTCCATATTGAAAAGCAAACACATACAAGCATGTCCCAATCGGAATTCACTGAATTCGCCTGGAAATTTTAATTCCATTCGTGAAAATTTTTCTATATCCCGAACAGTCCACTTATTACTACTGCGGCCTATTGGGAACTAACCGAATTCACCATGTTACTCAGATTCGGCTCACCAAATTTTTATAAATCTTTAAAAGTACACATATTACAAGAGCAGGCTACTAGGAACTAACTGAATTCACAAAGAAACAGTGTCTCAGTTCGTTTAAACGTTGCTCTATCTTGAATAACAAGCTTATTTCATGCGAATCCTATTGGGAACATACTCAATTCACCATGATATTAGACTCCGTTCCTTAAAATGTTGCTCGATATTGAAAAGCAAACTCCTACAAGCATGTCCCATTGGGAACTCACTGAATTCGCCTAGAAATTTTGATTCCATTCGTGAAAATTTTTTATATCCCGAACAGTCCACTTATTACTACTGCGGCCTATTGGGAACTAACCGAATTCACCATGTTACTCAGATTCGGCTCACCAAATTTTTATAAATCTTTAAAAGTACACATATTACAAGAGCAGGCTACCCGGAACTAACTGAATTCACAAAGAAACAGTGTCTCAGTTCGTTTAAACGTTGCACTATCTTGAATAACAAGCTTATTACATGCGAATCCTATTGGGAACCTACTGAATTCACCATGATACTTAGATTCCGTTCCTTAAAATGTAGCTCGATATTGAAAAGCAATCTCATACAAGTATGTCCCTTTGGGAACTCACTGAATTCGCCTAGAAATTTTGATTCCATTCGTGAAAATTTTTCTATATCCTGAACAGTCCACTTATTACTACTGCGGCCTATTGGGAACTAACCGAATTCACCATGTTACTCAGATTCGGCTCACCAAATTTTTATAAATCTTTAAAAATACACATATTACAAGAGCAGGGTACTGGGAACTAACTGAATTCACAACGAAACAGTGTCTCAGTTCGTTTAAACGTAGCTCTATATTGAATAACAAGCTTATTACATGCGAATCCTTCTGGGAACATACTGAATTCACCATGATACTTAGATTCCGTTCCTTAAAATGTTGCTCGATATTGAATAGCAAACTCATACAAGCATGTCCCATTGGGAACTCACTGAATTCGCCTAGAAATTTTGATTCCATTCGTGAAAATTTTTCTATATCCCGAACAGACCACTTATTACTACTGCGGCCTATTGGGAACTAACCGAATTCACAATGTTACTCAGATTCGGCTCACCAATTTTTATAAATCTTTAAAAGTACACATATTACAAGAGCAGGCTACCGGGAACTAACTGAGTTCACAACGAAACAGTGTCTCAGTTCGTTAAAACATTGCTCTATCTTGAATAACAAGCTTATTTCATGCGAAACCTATTGGGAACCTACTCAATTCACCATGATACTTAGATTCCGTTCCTTAAAATGTTGCTCGATATTCAAAAGCAAACTCATACAAGCATGTCCCATTGGGAACTCACTGAATTCGCCTAGAAATTTTGATTCCAATCGTGAAAATTTTTCTATATCCCGAACAGTCCACTTATTACTACTGCGGCCTATTGGGAACTAACCGAATTCACCATGTTACTCAGATTCGGGTCACCAAATTTTAATAAATCTTTAAAAGTACACATATTACAAGAGCAGGCTACTAGGAACTAACTGAATTCAGAACGAAACAGTGTCTCAGTTCGTTAAAACATTTCTCTATCTTGAATAACAAGCTTATTTCATGTGAAACCTATTGGGAACCTACTCAATTCACCATGATACTGAGATTCCGTTCCTTAAAATGTTGCTCCATATTGAAAAGCAAACACATACAAGCATGTCCCAATCGGAATTCACTGAATTCGCCTTGAAATTTTAATTCCATTCGTGAAAATTTTCTATATCCCGAACAGTCCACTTATTACTACTGCGGCCTATTGGGAACTAACCGAATTCACCATGTTACTCAGATTCGGCTCACCAAATTTTTATAAATCTTTAAAAGTACACATATTACAAGAGCAGGCTACTAGGAACTAACTGAATTCACAAAGAAACAGTGTCTCAGTTCGTTTAAACGTTGCTCTATCTTGAATAACAAGCTTATTTCATGTGAATCCTATTGGGAACATACTCAATTCACCATGATATTAGACTCCGTTCCTTAAAATGTTGCTCGATATTGAAAAGCAAACTCATACAAGCATGTCCCATTGGGAACTCACTGAATTCGCCTAGAAATTTTGATTCCATTCGTGAAAATTTTTTATATCCCGAACAGTCCACTTATTACTACTGCGGCCTATTGGGAACTAACCGAATTCACCATGTTACTCAGATTCGGCTCACCAAATTTTTATAAATCTTTAAAAGTACACATATTACAAGAGCAGGCTACCCGGAACTAACTGAATTCACAAAGAAACAGTGTCTCAGTTCGTTTAACCGTTGCTCTATCTTGAATAACAAGCTTATTACATGCGAATCGTATTGGGAACCTACACAATTCACCATGATACTTAGATTCCGTTCCTTAAAATGTTGCTCGATATTGAAAAGCAAACTCATACACGCATGTCCCATTGGGAAATCACTGAATTCGCCTAGAAATTTTGATTCCATTCGTGAAAATTTTTCTATATCCCGAACAGTCCACTTATTACTACTGTGGCCGATTGGGAACTTACCGAATTCACCATGTTACTCAGATTCGGCTCACAAAATTTTTATAAATCTTTAAAAGTATACATATTACAAGAGCAGGCTACTGGGAACTAACTGATTTCAGAAAGAAACAGTGTCTAAGTTCGTTTAAACGTTGCTCTATCTTGAATAACAAGAATATGACATGCGAATCCTATTGGGAACCTACTGAATTCACCATGATACTTAGATTCCGTTCCTTAAAATGTTGCTCGATATTGAAAAGCAAACTCATACAAGCATGTACCATTGGGAACTCACTGAATTCGCCTAGAAATTTTGATTCCATTCGTGAAAATTTTTCTATATCCCGAACAGTCCACTTATTACTACTGTGGCCTATTGGGCACTAACCGAATTCACCATGTTACTCAGATTCGGCTCACCAAATTTTTATAAATCTTTAAAAGTACACATATTACAAGAGCAGGCTACTGGGAACTAACTGAATTCTCAACGAAACAGTGTCTCAGATCGTTAAAACTTTGCTCTATATTGAATAACAAGCTTATTACATGCGAATCCTAAGGGAACATACTGAATTCACCATGATACTGAGATTCCGTTCCTTAAAATGTTGCTCGATATTGAAAAGCAAACTCATACAAGCATGTCCCTTGGGAACTCACTGAATTCTCCTAACAATTTTGATTCCATTCCTGAAAATTTTTCTATATCCCGAACAGTCCACTTATTACTACTGCGGCCTATTGGGACCTAACCGAATTCACCATGTTACTCAGATTCGGCTCACCAAATTTTTATAAATCTTTAAAAGTACACATATTACAAGAGCAGGCTACTGGGAACTAACTGAATTCACAAAGAAACAGTGTCTCAGATCGTTAAAACTTTGCTCTATATTGAATAACAAGCTTATTACATGCGAATCCTACTGGGAACATACTGAATTCACCATGATACTGAGATTCCGTTCCTTAAAATGTTGCTCGATATTGAAAAGCAAACCGATACAAGCATGTCCTATTGGGAACTCACTGAATTCGCCTAGAAATTTTGATTCCATTCGTGAAATTTTTTCTATATCCCGAACAGTCCACTTATTACTACTGCGGTCTATTGGGAACTAACCGAATTCACCATGTTACTCAGATTCGGCTCACCAAATTTTTATAAATCTTTAAAAGTACACATATTACAAGAGCAGGCTACAAGGAACTAACTGAATTCACAAAGAAACAGTGTCTCAGTTCGTTTAAACGTTGCTCTATCTTGAATAACAAGCTTATTTCATGTGAATCCTATTGGGAATCTACTGATTTCACCATGATACTTAGATTCCGTTCCTTAAAATGTTGCTCAGTATTGAAAAGCAAACTCATACAAGCATGTCCCAATGGGAACTCACTGAATTCGCCTAGAAATTTTGATTCCATTCGTGAAAATTTTTGTATATCCCGAACAGTCCACTTATTACTTCTGCGGCCTATTGGGAACTAACCGAATTCACCATGTTACTCAGATTCGGCTCATCAAATTTTTATAAATCTTTAAAAGTACACATATTACAAGAGCAGGCTACCGGGAACTAACTGAGTTCACAACGAAACAGTGTCTCAGTTCGTTAAAACATTGCTCTATCTTGAATAACAAGCTTATTACATGCGAATCCTATTGGGAACCTATTCATTCACCATGATACTTAGATACCGTTCCTTAAAATGTTGCTCGATATTGAAAAGCAAACTCATACAAGCATGTCCCATTGGGAACTCACTGAATTCGCCTCGAAATTTTGATTCCATTCGTGAAAAGTTTTCTATCTCCCGAACAGTCCACTTATTACTACTGCGGCCTATTGGGACCTAACCGAATTCACCATGTTACTCAGATTCGGCTCACCAAATTTTTATAAATCTTTAAAAGTACACATATTACAAGAGCAGGCTACCGGGATCTAAATGAAATCACAACGAAACAGTGTCTTAGTTCGTTAAAACATTGCTCTATCTTGAATAACAAGCTTATTTCATGAGAAACCTATTGGGAACCTACTCAATTCACCATGATACTTAGAATCCGTTCCTTAAAATGTTGCTCCATATTGAAAAGCAAACAGATACAAGCATGTCCCAATGGGAACTAAAAGAATTCGCCTTGAAATTTTAATTCCATTCGTGAAAATTTTTCTATATCCCGAACAGTCCACTTATTACTACTGCGGCCTATTGGGAACTAACCGAATTCACCATGTTACTCAGATTCGGTTCACCAAATTTTTATAAATCTTTAAAAGTACACATATTACAAGAGCAGGCTACTGGGAAGTAACTGATTTCTCAACGAAACAGTGTCTCAGATCGTTAAAACTTTGCTCTATATTGAATAACAAGCTTATTACATGCGAACCTATTGGGAACATACTGAATTCACCATGATATTTAGATTCCGTTCCTTAAAATGTTGCTCGATATTGAATAGCAAACTCATACAAGCATGTCCCATTGGGAACTCACTGAATTCGCCTAGAAATTTTGATTCCTTTCGTGAAAATTTTTCTATATCCCGAACAGTCCACTTATTACTACTGCGGCCTATTGGGCACTAACCGAATTCACCATGTTACTCAGATTCGGCTCACCACATTTTTATAAATCCTTAAAAGTACACATATTACAAGAGCAGGCTACTAGGACCTACCTGAATTCACAAAGAAACAGTGTCTCAGTTCGTTTAAACGTTGCTCTATCTTGAATAACAAGCTTATTTCTTGCGAATCCTATTGGGAACATACCCAATTCACCATGATACTTAGACTCCGTTCCTTAAAATGTAGCTCGATATTGAAAAGCAAACTCATACAAGCATGTCCCATTGGGAAGTCACTGAATTCGCCTAGAAATTTTGATTCCATTCGTGAAAATTTTTCTATATCCCGAACAGTCCACTTATTACGACTGCGGCCTATTGGGCACTAACCGAATTCACCATGTTACTCGGATTCGGCTCACCAAATTTTTATAAATCTTTCAAAGTACACATATTACAAGAGCAGGCTACTAGGAACTAAGTGAATTCACAAAGAAACAGTGTCTCAGTTCGTTTAAACGTAGCTCTATCTTGAATAACAAGCTTATTACATGTGAATCCTATTGGGAACCTACTGAATTCACCATGATACTTAGATTCCGTTCCTTAAAATGTTGCTCGATATTGAAAAGCAAACTCATACAAGCATGTCCCATTGGGAACTCACTGAATTCGCCTAGAAATTTTGATTCCAATCGTGAAAATTTTTCTATATCCCGAACAGTCCACTTATTACTACTGCGGCCTATTGGGAACTAACCGAATTCACCATGTTACTCAGATTCGGGGTCCAAATTTTAATAAATTTTTAAAAGTACACATATTACAAGAGCAGGCTACTAGGAACTAACTGAATTCAGAACGAAACAGTGTCTCAGTTCGTTAAAACATTTCTCTATCTTGAATAACAAGCTTATTCATGTGAAACCTATTGGGAACCTACTCAATTCACCATGATACTGAGATTCCGTTCCTTAAAATGTTGCTCCATATTGAAAAGCAAACACATACAAGCATGTCCCAATCGGAATTCACTGAATTCGCCTAGAAATTTTGATTCCATTCGTGAAAATTTTTCTATATCCCGAACAGTACACTTATTACTACTGCGGCCTATTGGGAACTAACCGAATTCACCATGTTACTCAGATTCGGCTCACCAAATTTTTATAAATCTTTAAAAATACACATATTACAAGAGCAGGGTACTGGGAACTAACTGAATTCACAACGAAACAGTGTCTCAGTTCGTTTAAACGTAGCTCTATATTGAATAACAAGCTTATTACATGCGAATCCTTCTGGGAACATACTGAATTCACCATGATACTTAGATTCCGTTCCTTAAAATGTTGCTCGATATTGAATAGCAAACTCATACAAGCATGTCCCATTGGGAACTCACTGAATTCGCCTAGAAATTTTGATTCCATTCGTGAAAATTTTTCTATATCCCGAACAGACCACTTATTACTACTGCGGCCTATTGGGAACTAACCGAATTCACAATGTTACTCAGATTCGGCTCACCAATTTTTATAAATCTTTAAAAGTACACATATTACAAGAGCAGGCTACCGGGAACTAACTGAGTTCACAACGAAACAGTGTCTCAGTTCGTTAAAACATTGCTCTATCTTGAATAACAAGCTTATTTCATGCGAAACCTATTGGGAACCTACTCAATTCACCATGATACTTAGATTCCGTTCCTTAAAATGTTGCTCGATATTCAAAAGCAAACTCATACAAGCATGTCCCATTGGGAACTCACTGAATTCGCCTAGAAATTTTGATTCCAATCGTGAAAATTTTTCTATATCCCGAACAGTCCACTTATTACTACTGCGGCCTATTGGGAACTAACCGAATTCACCATGTTACTCAGATTCGGGTCACCAAATTTTAATAAATCTTTAAAAGTACACATATTACAAGAGCAGGCTACTAGGAACTAACTGAATTCAGAACGAAACAGTGTCTCAGTTCGTTAAAACATTTCTCTATCTTGAATAACAAGCTTATTTCATGTGAAACCTATTGGGAACCTACTCAATTCACCATGATACTGAGATTCCGTTCCTTAAAATGTTGCTCCATATTGAAAAGCAAACACATACAAGCATGTCCCAATCGGAATTCACTGAATTCGCCTTGAAATTTTAATTCCATTCGTGAAAATTTTCTATATCCCGAACAGTCCACTTATTACTACTGCGGCCTATTGGGAACTAACCGAATTCACCATGTTACTCAGATTCGGCTCACCAAATTTTTATAAATCTTTAAAAGTACACATATTACAAGAGCAGGCTACTAGGAACTAACTGAATTCACAAAGAAACAGTGTCTCAGTTCGTTTAAACGTTGCTCTATCTTGAATAACAAGCTTATTTCATGTGAATCCTATTGGGAACATACTCAATTCACCATGATATTAGACTCCGTTCCTTAAAATGTTGCTCGATATTGAAAAGCAAACTCATACAAGCATGTCCCATTGGGAACTCACTGAATTCGCCTAGAAATTTTGATTCCATTCGTGAAAATTTTTTATATCCCGAACAGTCCACTTATTACTACTGCGGCCTATTGGGAACTAACCGAATTCACCATGTTACTCAGATTCGGCTCACCAAATTTTTATAAATCTTTAAAAGTACACATATTACAAGAGCAGGCTACCCGGAACTAACTGAATTCACAAAGAAACAGTGTCTCAGTTCGTTTAACCGTTGCTCTATCTTGAATAACAAGCTTATTACATGCGAATCGTATTGGGAACCTACACAATTCACCATGATACTTAGATTCCGTTCCTTAAAATGTTGCTCGATATTGAAAAGCAAACTCATACACGCATGTCCCATTGGGAAATCACTGAATTCGCCTAGAAATTTTGATTCCATTCGTGAAAATTTTTCTATATCCCGAACAGTCCACTTATTACTACTGTGGCCGATTGGGAACTTACCGAATTCACCATGTTACTCAGATTCGGCTCACAAAATTTTTATAAATCTTTAAAAGTATACATATTACAAGAGCAGGCTACTGGGAACTAACTGATTTCAGAAAGAAACAGTGTCTAAGTTCGTTTAAACGTTGCTCTATCTTGAATAACAAGAATATGACATGCGAATCCTATTGGGAACCTACTGAATTCACCATGATACTTAGATTCCGTTCCTTAAAATGTTGCTCGATATTGAAAAGCAAACTCATACAAGCATGTACCATTGGGAACTCACTGAATTCGCCTAGAAATTTTGATTCCATTCGTGAAAATTTTTCTATATCCCGAACAGTCCACTTATTACTACTGTGGCCTATTGGGCACTAACCGAATTCACCATGTTACTCAGATTCGGCTCACCAAATTTTTATAAATCTTTAAAAGTACACATATTACAAGAGCAGGCTACTGGGAACTAACTGAATTCTCAACGAAACAGTGTCTCAGATCGTTAAAACTTTGCTCTATATTGAATAACAAGCTTATTACATGCGAATCCTAAGGGAACATACTGAATTCACCATGATACTGAGATTCCGTTCCTTAAAATGTTGCTCGATATTGAAAAGCAAACTCATACAAGCATGTCCCTTGGGAACTCACTGAATTCTCCTAACAATTTTGATTCCATTCCTGAAAATTTTTCTATATCCCGAACAGTCCACTTATTACTACTGCGGCCTATTGGGACCTAACCGAATTCACCATGTTACTCAGATTCGGCTCACCAAATTTTTATAAATCTTTAAAAGTACACATATTACAAGAGCAGGCTACTGGGAACTAACTGAATTCACAAAGAAACAGTGTCTCAGATCGTTAAAACTTTGCTCTATATTGAATAACAAGCTTATTACATGCGAATCCTACTGGGAACATACTGAATTCACCATGATACTGAGATTCCGTTCCTTAAAATGTTGCTCGATATTGAAAAGCAAACCGATACAAGCATGTCCTATTGGGAACTCACTGAATTCGCCTAGAAATTTTGATTCCATTCGTGAAATTTTTTCTATATCCCGAACAGTCCACTTATTACTACTGCGGTCTATTGGGAACTAACCGAATTCACCATGTTACTCAGATTCGGCTCACCAAATTTTTATAAATCTTTAAAAGTACACATATTACAAGAGCAGGCTACAAGGAACTAACTGAATTCACAAAGAAACAGTGTCTCAGTTCGTTTAAACGTTGCTCTATCTTGAATAACAAGCTTATTTCATGTGAATCCTATTGGGAATCTACTGATTTCACCATGATACTTAGATTCCGTTCCTTAAAATGTTGCTCAGTATTGAAAAGCAAACTCATACAAGCATGTCCCAATGGGAACTCACTGAATTCGCCTAGAAATTTTGATTCCATTCGTGAAAATTTTTGTATATCCCGAACAGTCCACTTATTACTTCTGCGGCCTATTGGGAACTAACCGAATTCACCATGTTACTCAGATTCGGCTCATCAAATTTTTATAAATCTTTAAAAGTACACATATTACAAGAGCAGGCTACCGGGAACTAACTGAGTTCACAACGAAACAGTGTCTCAGTTCGTTAAAACATTGCTCTATCTTGAATAACAAGCTTATTACATGCGAATCCTATTGGGAACCTATTCATTCACCATGATACTTAGATACCGTTCCTTAAAATGTTGCTCGATATTGAAAAGCAAACTCATACAAGCATGTCCCATTGGGAACTCACTGAATTCGCCTCGAAATTTTGATTCCATTCGTGAAAAGTTTTCTATCTCCCGAACAGTCCACTTATTACTACTGCGGCCTATTGGGACCTAACCGAATTCACCATGTTACTCAGATTCGGCTCACCAAATTTTTATAAATCTTTAAAAGTACACATATTACAAGAGCAGGCTACCGGGATCTAAATGAAATCACAACGAAACAGTGTCTTAGTTCGTTAAAACATTGCTCTATCTTGAATAACAAGCTTATTTCATGAGAAACCTATTGGGAACCTACTCAATTCACCATGATACTTAGAATCCGTTCCTTAAAATGTTGCTCCATATTGAAAAGCAAACAGATACAAGCATGTCCCAATGGGAACTAAAAGAATTCGCCTTGAAATTTTAATTCCATTCGTGAAAATTTTTCTATATCCCGAACAGTCCACTTATTACTACTGCGGCCTATTGGGAACTAACCGAATTCACCATGTTACTCAGATTCGGTTCACCAAATTTTTATAAATCTTTAAAAGTACACATATTACAAGAGCAGGCTACTGGGAAGTAACTGATTTCTCAACGAAACAGTGTCTCAGATCGTTAAAACTTTGCTCTATATTGAATAACAAGCTTATTACATGCGAACCTATTGGGAACATACTGAATTCACCATGATATTTAGATTCCGTTCCTTAAAATGTTGCTCGATATTGAATAGCAAACTCATACAAGCATGTCCCATTGGGAACTCACTGAATTCGCCTAGAAATTTTGATTCCTTTCGTGAAAATTTTTCTATATCCCGAACAGTCCACTTATTACTACTGCGGCCTATTGGGCACTAACCGAATTCACCATGTTACTCAGATTCGGCTCACCACATTTTTATAAATCCTTAAAAGTACACATATTACAAGAGCAGGCTACTAGGACCTACCTGAATTCACAAAGAAACAGTGTCTCAGTTCGTTTAAACGTTGCTCTATCTTGAATAACAAGCTTATTTCTTGCGAATCCTATTGGGAACATACCCAATTCACCATGATACTTAGACTCCGTTCCTTAAAATGTAGCTCGATATTGAAAAGCAAACTCATACAAGCATGTCCCATTGGGAAGTCACTGAATTCGCCTAGAAATTTTGATTCCATTCGTGAAAATTTTTCTATATCCCGAACAGTCCACTTATTACTACTGCGGCCTATTGGGCACTAACCGAATTCACCATGTTACTCGGATTCGGCTCACCAAATTTTTATAAATCTTTCAAAGTACACATATTACAAGAGCAGGCTACTAGGAACTAAGTGAATTCACAAAGAAACAGTGTCTCAGTTCGTTTAAACGTAGCTCTATCTTGAATAACAAGCTTATTACATGTGAATCCTATTGGGAACCTACTGAATTCACCATGATACTTAGATTCCGTTCCTTAAAATGTTGCTCGATATTGAAAAGCAAACTCATACAAGCATGTCCCATTGGGAACTCACTGAATTCGCCTAGAAATTTTGATTCCAATCGTGAAAATTTTTCTATATCCCGAACAGTCCACTTATTACTACTGCGGCCTATTGGGAACTAACCGAATTCACAATGTTACTCAAATTCGGCTCACAAAATTTTTAAAAATGTTTAAAAGTACACATATTACAAGAGCAGGCTACTGGGAACTAACTGAATTCAGAACGAAACAGTGTCTCAGTTCGTTAAAACATTTCTCTATCTTGAATAACAAGCTTATTCATGTGAAACCTATTGGGAACCTACTCAATTCACCATGATACTGAGATTCCGTTCCTTAAAATGTTGCTCCATATTGAAAAGCAAACACATACAAGCATGTCCCAATCGGAATTCACTGAATTCGCCTAGAAATTTTGATTCCATTCGTGAAAATTTTTCTATATCCCGAACAGTACACTTATTACTACTGCGGCCTATTGGGAACTAACCGAATTCACCATGTTACTCAGATTCGGCTCACCAAATTTTTATAAATCTTTAAAAATACACATATTACAAGAGCAGGGTACTGGGAACTAACTGAATTCACAAAGAAACAGTGTCTCAGTTCGTTTAAACGTAGCTCTATATTGAATAACAAGCTTATTACATGCGAATCCTACTGGGAACCTACTGAATTCACCATGATACTTAGATTCCGTTCCTTAAAATGTTGCTCGATATTGAATAGCAAACTCATACAAGCATGTCCCATTGGGAACTCACTGAATTCGCCTAGAAATTTTGATTCCATTCGTGAAAATTTTTCTATATCCCGAACAGTCCACTTATTACTACTGCGGCCTATTGGGAACTAACCGAATTCACAATGTTACTCAGATTCGGCTCACCAAATTTTTATAAATCTTTAAAAGTACACATATTACAAGAGCAGGCTACAAGGAACTAACTGAATTCACAAAGAAACAGTGTCTCAGTTCGTTTAAACGTTGCTCTATCTTGAATAACAAGCTTATTTCATGTGAATCCTATTGGGAATCTACTGAATTCACCATGATACTTAGATTCCGTTCCTTAAAATGTTGCTCAGTATTGAAAAGCAAACTCATACAAGCATGTCCCAATGGGAACTCACTGAATTCGCCTAGAAATTTTGATTCCATTCGTGAAAATTTTTGTATATCCCGAACAGTCCACTTATTACTTCTGCGGCCTATTGGGAACTAACCGAATTCACCATGTTACTCAGATTCGGCTCATCAAATTTTTATAAATCTTTAAAAGTACACATATTACAAGAGCAGGCTACCGGGAACTAACTGAGTTCACAACGAAACAGTGTCTCAGTTCGTTAAAACATTGCTCTATCTTGAATAACAAGCTTATTACATGCGAATCCTATTGGGAACCTATTCATTCACCATGATACTTAGATACCGTTCCTTAAAATGTTGCTCGATATTGAAAAGCAAACTCATACAAGCATGTCCCATTGGGAACTCACTGAATTCGCCTCGAAATTTTGATTCCATTCGTGAAAAGTTTTCTATCTCCCGAACAGTCCACTTATTACTACTGCGGCCTATTGGGACCTAACCGAATTCACCATGTTACTCAGATTCGGCTCACCAAATTTTTATAAATCTTTAAAAGTACACATATTACAAGAGCAGGCTACCGGGATCTAAATGAAATCACAACGAAACAGTGTCTTAGTTCGTTAAAACATTGCTCTATCTTGAATAACAAGCTTATTTCATGAGAAACCTATTGGGAACCTACTCAATTCACCATGATACTTAGAATCCGTTCCTTAAAATGTTGCTCCATATTGAAAAGCAAACAGATACAAGCATGTCCCAATGGGAACTAAAAGAATTCGCCTTGAAATTTTAATTCCATTCGTGAAAATTTTTCTATATCCCGAACAGTCCACTTATTACTACTGCGGCCTATTGGGAACTAACCGAATTCACCATGTTACTCAGATTCGGTTCAACAAATTTTTATAAATCTTTAAAAGTACACATATTACAAGAGCAGGCTACTGGGAAGTAACTGATTTCTCAACGAAACAGTGTCTCAGATCGTTAAAACTTTGCTCTATATTGAATAACAAGCTTATTACATGCGAACCTATTGGGAACATACTGAATTCACCATGATATTTAGATTCCGTTCCTTAAAATGTTGCTCGATATTGAATAGCAAACTCATACAAGCATGTCCCATTGGGAACTCACTGAATTCGCCTAGAAATTTTGATTCCTTTCGTGAAAATTTTTCTATATCCCGAACAGTCCACTTATTACTACTGCGGCCTATTGGGCACTAACCGAATTCACCATGTTACTCAGATTCGGCTCACCACATTTTTATAAATCCTTAAAAGTACACATATTACAAGAGCAGGCTACTAGGACCTACCTGAATTCACAAAGAAACAGTGTCTCAGTTCGTTTAAACGTTGCTCTATCTTGAATAACAAGCTTATTTCTTGCGAATCCTATTGGGAACATACCCAATTCACCATGATACTTAGACTCCGTTCCTTAAAATGTAGCTCGATATTGAAAAGCAAACTCATACAAGCATGTCCCATTGGGAAGTCACTGAATTCGCCTAGAAATTTTGATTCCATTCGTGAAAATTTTTCTATATCCCGAACAGTCCACTTATTACGACTGCGGCCTATTGGGCACTAACCGAATTCACCATGTTACTCGGATTCGGCTCACCAAATTTTTATAAATCTTTCAAAGTACACATATTACAAGAGCAGGCTACTAGGAACTAAGTGAATTCACAAAGAAACAGTGTCTCAGTTCGTTTAAACGTAGCTCTATCTTGAATAACAAGCTTATTACATGTGAATCCTATTGGGAACCTACTGAATTCACCATGATACTTAGATTCCGTTCCTTAAAATGTTGCTCGATATTGAAAAGCAAACTCATACAAGAATGTCCCATTGGGAACTCACTGAATTCGCCTAGAAATTTTGATTCCAATCGTGAAAATTTTTCTATATCCCGAACAGTCCACTTATTACTACTGCGGCCTATTGGGAACTAACCGAATTCACCATGTTACTCAGATTCGGGCTCCAAATTTTAATAAATTTTTAAAAGTACACATATTACAAGAGCAGGCTACTAGGAACTAACTGAATTCAGAACGAAACAGTGTCTCAGTTCGTTAAAACATTTCTCTATCTTGAATAACAAGCTTATTCATGTGAAACCTATTGGGAACCTACTCAATTCACCATGATACTGAGATTCCGTTCCTTAAAATGTTGCTCCATATTGAAAAGCAAACACATACAAGCATGTCCCAATCGGAATTCACTGAATTCGCCTAGAAATTTTGATTCCATTCGTGAAAATTTTTCTATATCCCGAACAGTACACTTATTACTACTGCGGCCTATTGGGAACTAACCGAATTCACCATGTTACTCAGATTCGGCTCACCAAATTTTTATAAATCTTTAAAAATACACATATTACAAGAGCAGGGTACTGGGAACTAACTGAATTCACAAAGAAACAGTGTCTCAGTTCGTTTAAACGTAGCTCTATATTGAATAACAAGCTTATTACATGCGAATCCTACTGGGAACATACTGAATTCACCATGATACTTAGATTCCGTTCCTTAAAATGTTGCTCGATATTGAATAGCAAACTCATACAAGCATGTCCCATTGGGAACTCACTGAATTCGCCTAGAAATTTTGATTCCATTCGTGAAAATTTTTCTATATCCCGAACAGTCCACTTATTACTACTGCGGCCTATTGGGAACTAACCGAATTCACAATGTTACTCAGATTCGGCTCACCAAATTTTTATAAATCTTTAAAAGTACACATATTACAAGAGCAGGCTACCGGGAACTAACTGAGTTCACAACGAAACAGTGTCTCAGTTCGTTAAAACATTGCTCTATCTTGAATAACAAGCTTATTTCATGCGAAACCTATTGGGAACCTGCTCAATTCACCATGATACTTAGATTCCGTTCCTTAAAATGTTGCTCGATATTGAAAAGCAAACTCATACAAGCATGTCCCATTGGGAACTCACTGAATTCGCCTAGAAATTTTGATTCCAATCGTGAAAATTTTTCTATATCCCGAACAGTCCACTTATTACTACTGCGGCCTATTGGGAACTAACCGAATTCACCATGTTACTCAGATTCGGGGTCCAAATTTTAATAAATTTTTAAAAGTACACAT
The DNA here is from genome assembly GCF_021556685.1 of Rattus norvegicus. Classification (NCBI taxonomy): domain Eukaryota; kingdom Metazoa; phylum Chordata; class Mammalia; order Rodentia; family Muridae; genus Rattus; species Rattus norvegicus. The sequence goes on along the minus strand of NC_141547.1, from coordinate 47,927,384 downwards.
ATTACAAGAGCAGGCTACTAGGAACTAACTGAATTCAGAACGAAACAGTGTCTCAGTTCGTTAAAACATTTCTCTATCTTGAATAACAAGCTTATTCATGTGAAACCTATTG